>NW_028181475.1:0-51000 GCF_963514085.1 Chelon labrosus
ACCGATTCTGCCTCTTTCTTGCCTCTGCATGTGAAGAACAGGGTGCTGGTGAGCATATTGTGCAGTTTCAAGCAGGTAGCTGGCTTGGAACGGGACCGGTGGGGCAGAGCAATCCTAGCGGCTCGCCCGAGCAGTGGAAGCCGGCGAGGGTGCGCGTTCAGCCGGATGAATGGGGCGCTGTCAGGGCCCCTCTCGTGGAGGATAAAAATCATGCTTTTTCCCTCATTACACATCCCATGCGAGCTTGTAATGATAAAACCTCATCCAAATCACACATTGCAGCTCAATATTCAGTGAGGACAGGGCCTTTTTTAAGTCGAAATGTGCAAAAAAGCATCCTATCGCTCTGAAACGGCTGTTTTGCTCTCCACCACATTTACTGTCAGACTGGCCGAATTAGACCGATTCTGCCTCTTTCTTGCCTCTGCATGTGAAGAACAGGGTGCTGGTGAGCATATTGTGCAGTTTCAAGCAGGTAGCTGGCTTGGAACGGGACCGGTGGGGCAGAGCAATCCTAGCGGCTCGCCCGAGCAGTGGAAGCCGGCGAGGGTGCGCGTTCAGCCGGATGAATGGGGCGCTGTCAGGGCCCCTCTCGTGGAGGATAAAAATCATGCTTTTTCCCTCATTACACATCCCATGCGAGCTTGTAATGATAAAACCTCATCCAAATCACACATTGCAGCTCAATATTCAGTGAGGACAGGGCCTTTTTAAGTCGAAATGTGCAAAAAAGCATCCTATCGCTCTGAAACGGCTGTTTTGCTCTCCACCACATTTACTGTCAGACTGGCCGAATTAGACCGATTCTGCCTCTTTCTTGCCTCTGCATGTGAAGAACAGGGTGCTGGTGAGCATATTGTGCAGTTTCAAGCAGGTAGCTGGCTTGGAACGGGACCGGTGGGGCAGAGCAATCCTAGCGGCTCGCCCGAGCAGTGGAAGCCGGCGAGGGTGCGCGTTCAGCCGGATGAATGGGGCGCTGTCAGGGCCCCTCTCGTGGAGGATAAAAATCATGCTTTTTCCCTCATTACACATCCCATGCGAGCTTGTAATGATAAAACCTCATCCAAATCACACATTGCAGCTCAATATTCAGTGAGGACAGGGCCTTTTTAAGTCGAAATGTGCAAAAAAGCATCCTATCGCTCTGAAACGGCTGTTTTGCTCTCCACCACATTTACTGTCAGACTGGCCGAATTAGACCGATTCTGCCTCTTTCTTGCCTCTGCATGTGAAGAACAGGGTGCTGGTGAGCATATTGTGCAGTTTCAAGCAGGTAGCTGGCTTGGAACGGGACCGGTGGGGCAGAGCAATCCTAGCGGCTCGCCCGAGCAGTGGAAGCCGGCGAGGGTGCGCGTTCAGCCGGATGAATGGGGCGCTGTCAGGGCCCCTCTCGTGGAGGATAAAAATCATGCTTTTTCCCTCATTACACATCCCATGCGAGCTTGTAATGATAAAACCTCATCCAAATCACACATTGCAGCTCAATATTCAGTGAGGACAGGGCCTTTTTAAGTCGAAATGTGCAAAAAAGCATCCTATCGCTCTGAAACGGCTGTTTTGCTCTCCACCACATTTACTGTCAGACTGGCCGAATTAGACCGATTCTGCCTCTTTCTTGCCTCTGCATGTGAAGAACAGGGTGCTGGTGAGCATATTGTGCAGTTTCAAGCAGGTAGCTGGCTTGGAACGGGACCGGTGGGGCAGAGCAATCCTAGCGGCTCGCCCGAGCAGTGGAAGCCGGCGAGGGTGCGCGTTCAGCCGGATGAATGGGGCGCTGTCAGGGCCCCTCTCGTGGAGGATAAAAATCATGCTTTTTCCCTCATTACACATCCCATGCGAGCTTGTAATGATAAAACCTCATCCAAATCACACATTGCAGCTCAATATTCAGTGAGGACAGGGCCTTTTTTAAGTCGAAATGTGCAAAAAAGCATCCTATCGCTCTGAAACGGCTGTTTTGCTCTCCACCACATTTACTGTCAGACTGGCCGAATTAGACCGATTCTGCCTCTTTCTTGCCTCTGCATGTGAAGAACAGGGTGCTGGTGAGCATATTGTGCAGTTTCAAGCAGGTAGCTGGCTTGGAACGGGACCGGTGGGGCAGAGCAATCCTAGCGGCTCGCCCGAGCAGTGGAAGCCGGCGAGGGTGCGCGTTCAGCCGGATGAATGGGGCGCTGTCAGGGCCCCTCTCGTGGAGGATAAAAATCATGCTTTTTCCCTCATTACACATCCCATGCGAGCTTGTAATGATAAAACCTCATCCAAATCACACATTGCAGCTCAATATTCAGTGAGGACAGGGCCTTTTTAAGTCGAAATGTGCAAAAAAGCATCCTATCGCTCTGAAACGGCTGTTTTGCTCTCCACCACATTTACTGTCAGACTGGCCGAATTAGACCGATTCTGCCTCTTTCTTGCCTCTGCATGTGAAGAACAGGGTGCTGGTGAGCATATTGTGCAGTTTCAAGCAGGTAGCTGGCTTGGAACGGGACCGGTTGGGCAGAGCAATCCTAGCGGCTCGCCCGAGCAGTGGAAGCCGGCGAGGGTGCGCGTTCAGCCGGATGAATGGGGCGCTGTCAGGGCCCCTCTCGTGGAGGATAAAAATCATGCTTTTTCCCTCATTACACATCCCATGCGAGCTTGTAATGATAAAACCTCATCCAAATCACACATTGCAGCTCAATATTCAGTGAGGACAGGGCCTTTTTAAGTCGAAATGTGCAAAAAAGCATCCTATCGCTCTGAAACGGCTGTTTTGCTCTCCACCACATTTACTGTCAGACTGGCCGAATTAGACCGATTCTGCCTCTTTCTTGCCTCTGCATGTGAAGAACAGGGTGCTGGTGAGCATATTGTGCAGTTTCAAGCAGGTAGCTGGCTTGGAACGGGACCGGTGGGGCAGAGCAATCCTAGCGGCTCGCCCGAGCAGTGGAAGCCGGCGAGGGTGCGCGTTCAGCCGGATGAATGGGGCGCTGTCAGGGCCCCTCTCGTGGAGGATAAAAATCATGCTTTTTCCCTCATTACACATCCCATGCGAGCTTGTAATGATAAAACCTCATCCAAATCACACATTGCAGCTCAATATTCAGTGAGGACAGGGCCTTTTTAAGTCGAAATGTGCAAAAAAGCATCCTATCGCTCTGAAACGGCTGTTTTGCTCTCCACCACATTTACTGTCAGACTGGCCGAATTAGACCGATTCTGCCTCTTTCTTGCCTCTGCATGTGAAGAACAGGGTGCTGGTGAGCATATTGTGCAGTTTCAAGCAGGTAGCTGGCTTGGAACGGGACCGGTGGGGCAGAGCAATCCTAGCGGCTCGCCCGAGCAGTGGAAGCCGGCGAGGGTGCGCGTTCAGCCGGATGAATGGGGCGCTGTCAGGGCCCCTCTCGTGGAGGATAAAAATCATGCTTTTTCCCTCATTACACATCCCATGCGAGCTTGTAATGATAAAACCTCATCCAAATCACACATTGCAGCTCAATATTCAGTGAGGACAGGGCCTTTTTAAGTCGAAATGTGCAAAAAAGCATCCTATCGCTCTGAAACGGCTGTTTTGCTCTCCACCACATTTACTGTCAGACTGGCCGAATTAGACCGATTCTGCCTCTTTCTTGCCTCTGCATGTGAAGAACAGGGTGCTGGTGAGCATATTGTGCAGTTTCAAGCAGGTAGCTGGCTTGGAACGGGACCGGTGGGGCAGAGCAATCCTAGCGGCTCGCCCGAGCAGTGGAAGCCGGCGAGGGTGCGCGTTCAGCCGGATGAATGGGGCGCTGTCAGGGCCCCTCTCGTGGAGGATAAAAATCATGCTTTTTCCCTCATTACACATCCCATGCGAGCTTGTAATGATAAAACCTCATCCAAATCACACATTGCAGCTCAATATTCAGTGAGGACAGGGCCTTTTTAAGTCGAAATGTGCAAAAAAGCATCCTATCGCTCTGAAACGGCTGTTTTGCTCTCCACCACATTTACTGTCAGACTGGCCGAATTAGACCGATTCTGCCTCTTTCTTGCCTCTGCATGTGAAGAACAGGGTGCTGGTGAGCATATTGTGCAGTTTCAAGCAGGTAGCTGGCTTGGAACGGGACCGGTGGGGCAGAGCAATCCTAGCGGCTCGCCCGAGCAGTGGAAGCCGGCGAGGGTGCGCGTTCAGCCGGATGAATGGGGCGCTGTCAGGGCCCCTCTCGTGGAGGATAAAAATCATGCTTTTTCCCTCATTACACATCCCATGCGAGCTTGTAATGATAAAACCTCATCCAAATCACACATTGCAGCTCAATATTCAGTGAGGACAGGGCCTTTTTAAGTCGAAATGTGCAAAAAAGCATCCTATCGCTCTGAAACGGCTGTTTTGCTCTCCACCACATTTACTGTCAGACTGGCCGAATTAGACCGATTCTGCCTCTTTCTTGCCTCTGCATGTGAAGAACAGGGTGCTGGTGAGCATATTGTGCAGTTTCAAGCAGGTAGCTGGCTTGGAACGGGACCGGTGGGGCAGAGCAATCCTAGCGGCTCGCCCGAGCAGTGGAAGCCGGCGAGGGTGCGCGTTCAGCCGGATGAATGGGGCGCTGTCAGGGCCCCTCTCGTGGAGGATAAAAATCATGCTTTTTCCCTCATTACACATCCCATGCGAGCTTGTAATGATAAAACCTCATCCAAATCACACATTGCAGCTCAATATTCAGTGAGGACAGGGCCTTTTTAAGTCGAAATGTGCAAAAAAGCATCCTATCGCTCTGAAACGGCTGTTTTGCTCTCCACCACATTTACTGTCAGACTGGCCGAATTAGACCGATTCTGCCTCTTTCTTGCCTCTGCATGTGAAGAACAGGGTGCTGGTGAGCATATTGTGCAGTTTCAAGCAGGTAGCTGGCTTGGAACGGGACCGGTGGGGCAGAGCAATCCTAGCGGCTCGCCCGAGCAGTGGAAGCCGGCGAGGGTGCGCGTTCAGCCGGATGAATGGGGCGCTGTCAGGGCCCCTCTCGTGGAGGATAAAAATCATGCTTTTTCCCTCATTACACATCCCATGCGAGCTTGTAATGATAAAACCTCATCCAAATCACACATTGCAGCTCAATATTCAGTGAGGACAGGGCCTTTTTAAGTCGAAATGTGCAAAAAAGCATCCTATCGCTCTGAAACGGCTGTTTTGCTCTCCACCACATTTACTGTCAGACTGGCCGAATTAGACCGATTCTGCCTCTTTCTTGCCTCTGCATGTGAAGAACAGGGTGCTGGTGAGCATATTGTGCAGTTTCAAGCAGGTAGCTGGCTTGGAACGGGACCGGTGGGGCAGAGCAATCCTAGCGGCTCGCCCGAGCAGTGGAAGCCGGCGAGGGTGCGCGTTCAGCCGGATGAATGGGGCGCTGTCAGGGCCCCTCTCGTGGAGGATAAAAATCATGCTTTTTCCCTCATTACACATCCCATGCGAGCTTGTAATGATAAAACCTCATCCAAATCACACATTGCAGCTCAATATTCAGTGAGGACAGGGCCTTTTTAAGTCGAAATGTGCAAAAAAGCATCCTATCGCTCTGAAACGGCTGTTTTGCTCTCCACCACATTTACTGTCAGACTGGCCGAATTAGACCGATTCTGCCTCTTTCTTGCCTCTGCATGTGAAGAACAGGGTGCTGGTGAGCATATTGTGCAGTTTCAAGCAGGTAGCTGGCTTGGAACGGGACCGGTGGGGCAGAGCAATCCTAGCGGCTCGCCCGAGCAGTGGAAGCCGGCGAGGGTGCGCGTTCAGCCGGATGAATGGGGCGCTGTCAGGGCCCCTCTCGTGGAGGATAAAAATCATGCTTTTTCCCTCATTACACATCCCATGCGAGCTTGTAATGATAAAACCTCATCCAAATCACACATTGCAGCTCAATATTCAGTGAGGACAGGGCCTTTTTAAGTCGAAATGTGCAAAAAAGCATCCTATCGCTCTGAAACGGCTGTTTTGCTCTCCACCACATTTACTGTCAGACTGGCCGAATTAGACCGATTCTGCCTCTTTCTTGCCTCTGCATGTGAAGAACAGGGTGCTGGTGAGCATATTGTGCAGTTTCAAGCAGGTAGCTGGCTTGGAACGGGACCGGTGGGGCAGAGCAATCCTAGCGGCTCGCCCGAGCAGTGGAAGCCGGCGAGGGTGCGCGTTCAGCCGGATGAATGGGGCGCTGTCAGGGCCCCTCTCGTGGAGGATAAAAATCATGCTTTTTCCCTCATTACACATCCCATGCGAGCTTGTAATGATAAAACCTCATCCAAATCACACATTGCAGCTCAATATTCAGTGAGGACAGGGCCTTTTTAAGTCGAAATGTGCAAAAAAGCATCCTATCGCTCTGAAACGGCTGTTTTGCTCTCCACCACATTTACTGTCAGACTGGCCGAATTAGACCGATTCTGCCTCTTTCTTGCCTCTGCATGTGAAGAACAGGGTGCTGGTGAGCATATTGTGCAGTTTCAAGCAGGTAGCTGGCTTGGAACGGGACCGGTGGGGCAGAGCAATCCTAGCGGCTCGCCCGAGCAGTGGAAGCCGGCGAGGGTGCGCGTTCAGCCGGATGAATGGGGCGCTGTCAGGGCCCCTCTCGTGGAGGATAAAAATCATGCTTTTTCCCTCATTACACATCCCATGCGAGCTTGTAATGATAAAACCTCATCCAAATCACACATTGCAGCTCAATATTCAGTGAGGACAGGGCCTTTTTAAGTCGAAATGTGCAAAAAAGCATCCTATCGCTCTGAAACGGCTGTTTTGCTCTCCACCACATTTACTGTCAGACTGGCCGAATTAGACCGATTCTGCCTCTTTCTTGCCTCTGCATGTGAAGAACAGGGTGCTGGTGAGCATATTGTGCAGTTTCAAGCAGGTAGCTGGCTTGGAACGGGACCGGTGGGGCAGAGCAATCCTAGCGGCTCGCCCGAGCAGTGGAAGCCGGCGAGGGTGCGCGTTCAGCCGGATGAATGGGGCGCTGTCAGGGCCCCTCTCGTGGAGGATAAAAATCATGCTTTTTCCCTCATTACACATCCCATGCGAGCTTGTAATGATAAAACCTCATCCAAATCACACATTGCAGCTCAATATTCAGTGAGGACAGGGCCTTTTTAAGTCGAAATGTGCAAAAAAGCATCCTATCGCTCTGAAACGGCTGTTTTGCTCTCCACCACATTTACTGTCAGACTGGCCGAATTAGACCGATTCTGCCTCTTTCTTGCCTCTGCATGTGAAGAACAGGGTGCTGGTGAGCATATTGTGCAGTTTCAAGCAGGTAGCTGGCTTGGAACGGGACCGGTGGGGCAGAGCAATCCTAGCGGCTCGCCCGAGCAGTGGAAGCCGGCGAGGGTGCGCGTTCAGCCGGATGAATGGGGCGCTGTCAGGGCCCCTCTCGTGGAGGATAAAAATCATGCTTTTTCCCTCATTACACATCCCATGCGAGCTTGTAATGATAAAACCTCATCCAAATCACACATTGCAGCTCAATATTCAGTGAGGACAGGGCCTTTTTAAGTCGAAATGTGCAAAAAAGCATCCTATCGCTCTGAAACGGCTGTTTTGCTCTCCACCACATTTACTGTCAGACTGGCCGAATTAGACCGATTCTGCCTCTTTCTTGCCTCTGCATGTGAAGAACAGGGTGCTGGTGAGCATATTGTGCAGTTTCAAGCAGGTAGCTGGCTTGGAACGGGACCGGTGGGGCAGAGCAATCCTAGCGGCTCGCCCGAGCAGTGGAAGCCGGCGAGGGTGCGCGTTCAGCCGGATGAATGGGGCGCTGTCAGGGCCCCTCTCGTGGAGGATAAAAATCATGCTTTTTCCCTCATTACACATCCCATGCGAGCTTGTAATGATAAAACCTCATCCAAATCACACATTGCAGCTCAATATTCAGTGAGGACAGGGCCTTTTTAAGTCGAAATGTGCAAAAAAGCATCCTATCGCTCTGAAACGGCTGTTTTGCTCTCCACCACATTTACTGTCAGACTGGCCGAATTAGACCGATTCTGCCTCTTTCTTGCCTCTGCATGTGAAGAACAGGGTGCTGGTGAGCATATTGTGCAGTTTCAAGCAGGTAGCTGGCTTGGAACGGGACCGGTGGGGCAGAGCAATCCTAGCGGCTCGCCCGAGCAGTGGAAGCCGGCGAGGGTGCGCGTTCAGCCGGATGAATGGGGCGCTGTCAGGGCCCCTCTCGTGGAGGATAAAAATCATGCTTTTTCCCTCATTACACATCCCATGCGAGCTTGTAATGATAAAACCTCATCCAAATCACACATTGCAGCTCAATATTCAGTGAGGACAGGGCCTTTTTAAGTCGAAATGTGCAAAAAAGCATCCTATCGCTCTGAAACGGCTGTTTTGCTCTCCACCACATTTACTGTCAGACTGGCCGAATTAGACCGATTCTGCCTCTTTCTTGCCTCTGCATGTGAAGAACAGGGTGCTGGTGAGCATATTGTGCAGTTTCAAGCAGGTAGCTGGCTTGGAACGGGACCGGTGGGGCAGAGCAATCCTAGCGGCTCGCCCGAGCAGTGGAAGCCGGCGAGGGTGCGCGTTCAGCCGGATGAATGGGGCGCTGTCAGGGCCCCTCTCGTGGAGGATAAAAATCATGCTTTTTCCCTCATTACACATCCCATGCGAGCTTGTAATGATAAAACCTCATCCAAATCACACATTGCAGCTCAATATTCAGTGAGGACAGGGCCTTTTTAAGTCGAAATGTGCAAAAAAGCATCCTATCGCTCTGAAACGGCTGTTTTGCTCTCCACCACATTTACTGTCAGACTGGCCGAATTAGACCGATTCTGCCTCTTTCTTGCCTCTGCATGTGAAGAACAGGGTGCTGGTGAGCATATTGTGCAGTTTCAAGCAGGTAGCTGGCTTGGAACGGGACCGGTGGGGCAGAGCAATCCTAGCGGCTCGCCCGAGCAGTGGAAGCCGGCGAGGGTGCGCGTTCAGCCGGATGAATGGGGCGCTGTCAGGGCCCCTCTCGTGGAGGATAAAAATCATGCTTTTTCCCTCATTACACATCCCATGCGAGCTTGTAATGATAAAACCTCATCCAAATCACACATTGCAGCTCAATATTCAGTGAGGACAGGGCCTTTTTAAGTCGAAATGTGCAAAAAAGCATCCTATCGCTCTGAAACGGCTGTTTTGCTCTCCACCACATTTACTGTCAGACTGGCCGAATTAGACCGATTCTGCCTCTTTCTTGCCTCTGCATGTGAAGAACAGGGTGCTGGTGAGCATATTGTGCAGTTTCAAGCAGGTAGCTGGCTTGGAACGGGACCGGTGGGGCAGAGCAATCCTAGCGGCTCGCCCGAGCAGTGGAAGCCGGCGAGGGTGCGCGTTCAGCCGGATGAATGGGGCGCTGTCAGGGCCCCTCTCGTGGAGGATAAAAATCATGCTTTTTCCCTCATTACACATCCCATGCGAGCTTGTAATGATAAAACCTCATCCAAATCACACATTGCAGCTCAATATTCAGTGAGGACAGGGCCTTTTTAAGTCGAAATGTGCAAAAAAGCATCCTATCGCTCTGAAACGGCTGTTTTGCTCTCCACCACATTTACTGTCAGACTGGCCGAATTAGACCGATTCTGCCTCTTTCTTGCCTCTGCATGTGAAGAACAGGGTGCTGGTGAGCATATTGTGCAGTTTCAAGCAGGTAGCTGGCTTGGAACGGGACCGGTGGGGCAGAGCAATCCTAGCGGCTCGCCCGAGCAGTGGAAGCCGGCGAGGGTGCGCGTTCAGCCGGATGAATGGGGCGCTGTCAGGGCCCCTCTCGTGGAGGATAAAAATCATGCTTTTTCCCTCATTACACATCCCATGCGAGCTTGTAATGATAAAACCTCATCCAAATCACACATTGCAGCTCAATATTCAGTGAGGACAGGGCCTTTTTAAGTCGAAATGTGCAAAAAAGCATCCTATCGCTCTGAAACGGCTGTTTTGCTCTCCACCACATTTACTGTCAGACTGGCCGAATTAGACCGATTCTGCCTCTTTCTTGCCTCTGCATGTGAAGAACAGGGTGCTGGTGAGCATATTGTGCAGTTTCAAGCAGGTAGCTGGCTTGGAACGGGACCGGTGGGGCAGAGCAATCCTAGCGGCTCGCCCGAGCAGTGGAAGCCGGCGAGGGTGCGCGTTCAGCCGGATGAATGGGGCGCTGTCAGGGCCCCTCTCGTGGAGGATAAAAATCATGCTTTTTCCCTCATTACACATCCCATGCGAGCTTGTAATGATAAAACCTCATCCAAATCACACATTGCAGCTCAATATTCAGTGAGGACAGGGCCTTTTTAAGTCGAAATGTGCAAAAAAGCATCCTATCGCTCTGAAACGGCTGTTTTGCTCTCCACCACATTTACTGTCAGACTGGCCGAATTAGACCGATTCTGCCTCTTTCTTGCCTCTGCATGTGAAGAACAGGGTGCTGGTGAGCATATTGTGCAGTTTCAAGCAGGTAGCTGGCTTGGAACGGGACCGGTGGGGCAGAGCAATCCTAGCGGCTCGCCCGAGCAGTGGAAGCCGGCGAGGGTGCGCGTTCAGCCGGATGAATGGGGCGCTGTCAGGGCCCCTCTCGTGGAGGATAAAAATCATGCTTTTTCCCTCATTACACATCCCATGCGAGCTTGTAATGATAAAACCTCATCCAAATCACACATTGCAGCTCAATATTCAGTGAGGACAGGGCCTTTTTAAGTCGAAATGTGCAAAAAAGCATCCTATCGCTCTGAAACGGCTGTTTTGCTCTCCACCACATTTACTGTCAGACTGGCCGAATTAGACCGATTCTGCCTCTTTCTTGCCTCTGCATGTGAAGAACAGGGTGCTGGTGAGCATATTGTGCAGTTTCAAGCAGGTAGCTGGCTTGGAACGGGACCGGTGGGGCAGAGCAATCCTAGCGGCTCGCCCGAGCAGTGGAAGCCGGCGAGGGTGCGCGTTCAGCCGGATGAATGGGGCGCTGTCAGGGCCCCTCTCGTGGAGGATAAAAATCATGCTTTTTCCCTCATTACACATCCCATGCGAGCTTGTAATGATAAAACCTCATCCAAATCACACATTGCAGCTCAATATTCAGTGAGGACAGGGCCTTTTTAAGTCGAAATGTGCAAAAAAGCATCCTATCGCTCTGAAACGGCTGTTTTGCTCTCCACCACATTTACTGTCAGACTGGCCGAATTAGACCGATTCTGCCTCTTTCTTGCCTCTGCATGTGAAGAACAGGGTGCTGGTGAGCATATTGTGCAGTTTCAAGCAGGTAGCTGGCTTGGAACGGGACCGGTGGGGCAGAGCAATCCTAGCGGCTCGCCCGAGCAGTGGAAGCCGGCGAGGGTGCGCGTTCAGCCGGATGAATGGGGCGCTGTCAGGGCCCCTCTCGTGGAGGATAAAAATCATGCTTTTTCCCTCATTACACATCCCATGCGAGCTTGTAATGATAAAACCTCATCCAAATCACACATTGCAGCTCAATATTCAGTGAGGACAGGGCCTTTTTAAGTCGAAATGTGCAAAAAAGCATCCTATCGCTCTGAAACGGCTGTTTTGCTCTCCACCACATTTACTGTCAGACTGGCCGAATTAGACCGATTCTGCCTCTTTCTTGCCTCTGCATGTGAAGAACAGGGTGCTGGTGAGCATATTGTGCAGTTTCAAGCAGGTAGCTGGCTTGGAACGGGACCGGTGGGGCAGAGCAATCCTAGCGGCTCGCCCGAGCAGTGGAAGCCGGCGAGGGTGCGCGTTCAGCCGGATGAATGGGGCGCTGTCAGGGCCCCTCTCGTGGAGGATAAAAATCATGCTTTTTCCCTCATTACACATCCCATGCGAGCTTGTAATGATAAAACCTCATCCAAATCACACATTGCAGCTCAATATTCAGTGAGGACAGGGCCTTTTTAAGTCGAAATGTGCAAAAAAGCATCCTATCGCTCTGAAACGGCTGTTTTGCTCTCCACCACATTTACTGTCAGACTGGCCGAATTAGACCGATTCTGCCTCTTTCTTGCCTCTGCATGTGAAGAACAGGGTGCTGGTGAGCATATTGTGCAGTTTCAAGCAGGTAGCTGGCTTGGAACGGGACCGGTGGGGCAGAGCAATCCTAGCGGCTCGCCCGAGCAGTGGAAGCCGGCGAGGGTGCGCGTTCAGCCGGATGAATGGGGCGCTGTCAGGGCCCCTCTCGTGGAGGATAAAAATCATGCTTTTTCCCTCATTACACATCCCATGCGAGCTTGTAATGATAAAACCTCATCCAAATCACACATTGCAGCTCAATATTCAGTGAGGACAGGGCCTTTTTAAGTCGAAATGTGCAAAAAAGCATCCTATCGCTCTGAAACGGCTGTTTTGCTCTCCACCACATTTACTGTCAGACTGGCCGAATTAGACCGATTCTGCCTCTTTCTTGCCTCTGCATGTGAAGAACAGGGTGCTGGTGAGCATATTGTGCAGTTTCAAGCAGGTAGCTGGCTTGGAACGGGACCGGTGGGGCAGAGCAATCCTAGCGGCTCGCCCGAGCAGTGGAAGCCGGCGAGGGTGCGCGTTCAGCCGGATGAATGGGGCGCTGTCAGGGCCCCTCTCGTGGAGGATAAAAATCATGCTTTTTCCCTCATTACACATCCCATGCGAGCTTGTAATGATAAAACCTCATCCAAATCACACATTGCAGCTCAATATTCAGTGAGGACAGGGCCTTTTTAAGTCGAAATGTGCAAAAAAGCATCCTATCGCTCTGAAACGGCTGTTTTGCTCTCCACCACATTTACTGTCAGACTGGCCGAATTAGACCGATTCTGCCTCTTTCTTGCCTCTGCATGTGAAGAACAGGGTGCTGGTGAGCATATTGTGCAGTTTCAAGCAGGTAGCTGGCTTGGAACGGGACCGGTGGGGCAGAGCAATCCTAGCGGCTCGCCCGAGCAGTGGAAGCCGGCGAGGGTGCGCGTTCAGCCGGATGAATGGGGCGCTGTCAGGGCCCCTCTCGTGGAGGATAAAAATCATGCTTTTTCCCTCATTACACATCCCATGCGAGCTTGTAATGATAAAACCTCATCCAAATCACACATTGCAGCTCAATATTCAGTGAGGACAGGGCCTTTTTAAGTCGAAATGTGCAAAAAAGCATCCTATCGCTCTGAAACGGCTTTTTGCTCTCCACCACATTTACTGTCAGACTGGCCGAATTAGACCGATTCTGCCTCTTTCTTGCCTCTGCATGTGAAGAACAGGGTGCTGGTGAGCATATTGTGCAGTTTCAAGCAGGTAGCTGGCTTGGAACGGGACCGGTGGGGCAGAGCAATCCTAGCGGCTCGCCCGAGCAGTGGAAGCCGGCGAGGGTGCGCGTTCAGCCGGATGAATGGGGCGCTGTCAGGGCCCCTCTCGTGGAGGATAAAAATCATGCTTTTTCCCTCATTACACATCCCATGCGAGCTTGTAATGATAAAACCTCATCCAAATCACACATTGCAGCTCAATATTCAGTGAGGACAGGGCCTTTTTAAGTCGAAATGTGCAAAAAAGCATCCTATCGCTCTGAAACGGCTGTTTTGCTCTCCACCACATTTACGGTCAGACTGGCCGAATTAGACCGATTCTGCCTCTTTCTTGCCTCTGCATGTGAAGAACAGGGTGCTGGTGAGCATATTGTGCAGTTTCAAGCAGGTAGCTGGCTTGGAACGGGACCGGTGGGGCAGAGCAATCCTAGCGGCTCGCCCGAGCAGTGGAAGCCGGCGAGGGTGCGCGTTCAGCCGGATGAATGGGGCGCTGTCAGGGCCCCTCTCGTGGAGGATAAAAATCATGCTTTTTCCCTCATTACACATCCCATGCGAGCTTGTAATGATAAAACCTCATCCAAATCACACATTGCAGCTCAATATTCAGTGAGGACAGGGCCTTTTTAAGTCGAAATGTGCAAAAAAGCATCCTATCGCTCTGAAACGGCTGTTTTGCTCTCCACCACATTTACTGTCAGACTGGCCGAATTAGACCGATTCTGCCTCTTTCTTGCCTCTGCATGTGAAGAACAGGGTGCTGGTGAGCATATTGTGCAGTTTCAAGCAGGTAGCTGGCTTGGAACGGGACCGGTGGGGCAGAGCAATCCTAGCGGCTCGCCCGAGCAGTGGAAGCCGGCGAGGGTGCGCGTTCAGCCGGATGAATGGGGCGCTGTCAGGGCCCCTCTCGTGGAGGATAAAAATCATGCTTTTTCCCTCATTACACATCCCATGCGAGCTTGTAATGATAAAACCTCATCCAAATCACACATTGCAGCTCAATATTCAGTGAGGACAGGGCCTTTTTAAGTCGAAATGTGCAAAAAAGCATCCTATCGCTCTGAAACGGCTGTTTTGCTCTCCACCACATTTACTGTCAGACTGGCCGAATTAGACCGATTCTGCCTCTTTCTTGCCTCTGCATGTGAAGAACAGGGTGCTGGTGAGCATATTGTGCAGTTTCAAGCAGGTAGCTGGCTTGGAACGGGACCGGTGGGGCAGAGCAATCCTAGCGGCTCGCCCGAGCAGTGGAAGCCGGCGAGGGTGCGCGTTCAGCCGGATGAATGGGGCGCTGTCAGGGCCCCTCTCGTGGAGGATAAAAATCATGCTTTTTCCCTCATTACACATCCCATGCGAGCTTGTAATGATAAAACCTCATCCAAATCACACATTGCAGCTCAATATTCAGTGAGGACAGGGCCTTTTTAAGTCGAAATGTGCAAAAAAGCATCCTATCGCTCTGAAACGGCTGTTTTGCTCTCCACCACATTTACTGTCAGACTGGCCGAATTAGACCGATTCTGCCTCTTTCTTGCCTCTGCATGTGAAGAACAGGGTGCTGGTGAGCATATTGTGCAGTTTCAAGCAGGTAGCTGGCTTGGAACGGGACCGGTGGGGCAGAGCAATCCTAGCGGCTCGCCCGAGCAGTGGAAGCCGGCGAGGGTGCGCGTTCAGCCGGATGAATGGGGCGCTGTCAGGGCCCCTCTCGTGGAGGATAAAAATCATGCTTTTTCCCTCATTACACATCCCATGCGAGCTTGTAATGATAAAACCTCATCCAAATCACACATTGCAGCTCAATATTCAGTGAGGACAGGGCCTTTTTAAGTCGAAATGTGCAAAAAAGCATCCTATCGCTCTGAAACGGCTGTTTTGCTCTCCACCACATTTACTGTCAGACTGGCCGAATTAGACCGATTCTGCCTCTTTCTTGCCTCTGCATGTGAAGAACAGGGTGCTGGTGAGCATATTGTGCAGTTTCAAGCAGGTAGCTGGCTTGGAACGGGACCGGTGGGGCAGAGCAATCCTAGCGGCTCGCCCGAGCAGTGGAAGCCGGCGAGGGTGCGCGTTCAGCCGGATGAATGGGGCGCTGTCAGGGCCCCTCTCGTGGAGGATAAAAATCATGCTTTTTCCCTCATTACACATCCCATGCGAGCTTGTAATGATAAAACCTCATCCAAATCACACATTGCAGCTCAATATTCAGTGAGGACAGGGCCTTTTTAAGTCGAAATGTGCAAAAAAGCATCCTATCGCTCTGAAACCGCTGTTTTGCTCTCCACCACATTTACTGTCAGACTGGCCGAATTAGACCGATTCTGCCTCTTTCTTGCCTCTGCATGTGAAGAACAGGGTGCTGGTGAGCATATTGTGCAGTTTCAAGCAGGTAGCTGGCTTGGAACGGGACCGGTGGGGCAGAGCAATCCTAGCGGCTCGCCCGAGCAGTGGAAGCCGGCGAGGGTGCGCGTTCAGCCGGATGAATGGGGCGCTGTCAGGGCCCCTCTCGTGGAGGATAAAAATCATGCTTTTTCCCTCATTACACATCCCATGCGAGCTTGTAATGATAAAACCTCATCCAAATCACACATTGCAGCTCAATATTCAGTGAGGACAGGGCCTTTTTAAGTCGAAATGTGCAAAAAAGCATCCTATCGCTCTGAAACGGCTGTTTTGCTCTCCACCACATTTACTGTCAGACTGGCCGAATTAGACCGATTCTGCCTCTTTCTTGCCTCTGCATGTGAAGAACAGGGTGCTGGTGAGCATATTGTGCAGTTTCAAGCAGGTAGCTGGCTTGGAACGGGACCGGTGGGGCAGAGCAATCCTAGCGGCTCGCCCGAGCAGTGGAAGCCGGCGAGGGTGCGCGTTCAGCCGGATGAATGGGGCGCTGTCAGGGCCCCTCTCGTGGAGGATAAAAATCATGCTTTTTCCCTCATTACACATCCCATGCGAGCTTGTAATGATAAAACCTCATCCAAATCACACATTGCAGCTCAATATTCAGTGAGGACAGGGCCTTTTTAAGTCGAAATGTGCAAAAAAGCATCCTATCGCTCTGAAACGGCTGTTTTGCTCTCCACCACATTTACTGTCAGACTGGCCGAATTAGACCGATTCTGCCTCTTTCTTGCCTCTGCATGTGAAGAACAGGGTGCTGGTGAGCATATTGTGCAGTTTCAAGCAGGTAGCTGGCTTGGAACGGGACCGGTGGGGCAGAGCAATCCTAGCGGCTCGCCCGAGCAGTGGAAGCCGGCGAGGGTGCGCGTTCAGCCGGATGAATGGGGCGCTGTCAGGGCCCCTCTCGTGGAGGATAAAAATCATGCTTTTTCCCTCATTACACATCCCATGCGAGCTTGTAATGATAAAACCTCATCCAAATCACACATTGCAGCTCAATATTCAGTGAGGACAGGGCCTTTTTAAGTCGAAATGTGCAAAAAAGCATCCTATCGCTCTGAAACGGCTGTTTTGCTCTCCACCACATTTACTGTCAGACTGGCCGAATTAGACCGATTCTGCCTCTTTCTTGCCTCTGCATGTGAAGAACAGGGTGCTGGTGAGCATATTGTGCAGTTTCAAGCAGGTAGCTGGCTTGGAACGGGACCGGTGGGGCAGAGCAATCCTAGCGGCTCGCCCGAGCAGTGGAAGCCGGCGAGGGTGCGCGTTCAGCCGGATGAATGGGGCGCTGTCAGGGCCCCTCTCGTGGAGGATAAAAATCATGCTTTTTCCCTCATTACACATCCCATGCGAGCTTGTAATGATAAAACCTCATCCAAATCACACATTGCAGCTCAATATTCAGTGAGGACAGGGCCTTTTTAAGTCGAAATGTGCAAAAAAGCATCCTATCGCTCTGAAACGGCTGTTTTGCTCTCCACCACATTTACTGTCAGACTGGCCGAATTAGACCGATTCTGCCTCTTTCTTGCCTCTGCATGTGAAGAACAGGGTGCTGGTGAGCATATTGTGCAGTTTCAAGCAGGTAGCTGGCTTGGAACGGGACCGGTGGGGCAGAGCAATCCTAGCGGCTCGCCCGAGCAGTTGAAGCCGGCGAGGGTGCGCGTTCAGCCGGATGAATGGGGCGCTGTCAGGGCCCCTCTCGTGGAGGATAAAAATCATGCTTTTTCCCTCATTACACATCCCATGCGAGCTTGTAATGATAAAACCTCATCCAAATCACACATTGCAGCTCAATATTCAGTGAGGACAGGGCCTTTTTAAGTCGAAATGTGCAAAAAAGCATCCTATCGCTCTGAAACGGCTGTTTTGCTCTCCACCACATTTACTGTCAGACTGGCCGAATTAGACCGATTCTGCCTCTTTCTTGCCTCTGCATGTGAAGAACAGGGTGCTGGTGAGCATATTGTGCAGTTTCAAGCAGGTAGCTGGCTTGGAACGGGACCGGTGGGGCAGAGCAATCCTAGCGGCTCGCCCGAGCAGTGGAAGCCGGCGAGGGTGCGCGTTCAGCCGGATGAATGGGGCGCTGTCAGGGCCCCTCTCGTGGAGGATAAAAATCATGCTTTTTCCCTCATTACACATCCCATGCGAGCTTGTAATGATAAAACCTCATCCAAATCACACATTGCAGCTCAATATTCAGTGAGGACAGGGCCTTTTTAAGTCGAAATGTGCAAAAAAGCATCCTATCGCTCTGAAACGGCTGTTTTGCTCTCCACCACATTTACTGTCAGACTGGCCGAATTAGACCGATTCTGCCTCTTTCTTGCCTCTGCATGTGAAGAACAGGGTGCTGGTGAGCATATTGTGCAGTTTCAAGCAGGTAGCTGGCTTGGAACGGGACCGGTGGGGCAGAGCAATCCTAGCGGCTCGCCCGAGCAGTGGAAGCCGGCGAGGGTGCGCGTTCAGCCGGATGAATGGGGCGCTGTCAGGGCCCCTCTCGTGGAGGATAAAAATCATGCTTTTTCCCTCATTACACATCCCATGCGAGCTTGTAATGATAAAACCTCATCCAAATCACACATTGCAGCTCAATATTCAGTGAGGACAGGGCCTTTTTAAGTCGAAATGTGCAAAAAAGCATCCTATCGCTCTGAAACGGCTGTTTTGCTCTCCACCACATTTACTGTCAGACTGGCCGAATTAGACCGATTCTGCCTCTTTCTTGCCTCTGCATGTGAAGAACAGGGTGCTGGTGAGCATATTGTGCAGTTTCAAGCAGGTAGCTGGCTTGGAACGGGACCGGTGGGGCAGAGCAATCCTAGCGGCTCGCCCGAGCAGTGGAAGCCGGCGAGGGTGCGCGTTCAGCCGGATGAATGGGGCGCTGTCAGGGCCCCTCTCGTGGAGGATAAAAATCATGCTTTTTCCCTCATTACACATCCCATGCGAGCTTGTAATGATAAAACCTCATCCAAATCACACATTGCAGCTCAATATTCAGTGAGGACAGGGCCTTTTTAAGTCGAAATGTGCAAAAAAGCATCCTATCGCTCTGAAACGGCTGTTTTGCTCTCCACCACATTTACTGTCAGACTGGCCGAATTAGACCGATTCTGCCTCTTTCTTGCCTCTGCATGTGAAGAACAGGGTGCTGGTGAGCATATTGTGCAGTTTCAAGCAGGTAGCTGGCTTGGAACGGGACCGGTGGGGCAGAGCAATCCTAGCGGCTCGCCCGAGCAGTGGAAGCCGGCGAGGGTGCGCGTTCAGCCGGATGAATGGGGCGCTGTCAGGGCCCCTCTCGTGGAGGATAAAAATCATGCTTTTTCCCTCATTACACATCCCATGCGAGCTTGTAATGATAAAACCTCATCCAAATCACACATTGCAGCTCAATATTCAGTGAGGACAGGGCCTTTTTAAGTCGAAATGTGCAAAAAAGCATCCTATCGCTCTGAAACGGCTGTTTTGCTCTCCACCACATTTACTGTCAGACTGGCCGAATTAGACCGATTCTGCCTCTTTCTTGCCTCTGCATGTGAAGAACAGGGTGCTGGTGAGCATATTGTGCAGTTTCAAGCAGGTAGCTGGCTTGGAACGGGACCGGTGGGGCAGAGCAATCCTAGCGGCTCGCCCGAGCAGTGGAAGCCGGCGAGGGTGCGCGTTCAGCCGGATGAATGGGGCGCTGTCAGGGCCCCTCTCGTGGAGGATAAAAATCATGCTTTTTCCCTCATTACACATCCCATGCGAGCTTGTAATGATAAAACCTCATCCAAATCACACATTGCAGCTCAATATTCAGTGAGGACAGGGCCTTTTTAAGTCGAAATGTGCAAAAAAGCATCCTATCGCTCTGAAACGGCTGTTTTGCTCTCCACCACATTTACTGTCAGACTGGCCGAATTAGACCGATTCTGCCTCTTTCTTGCCTCTGCATGTGAAGAACAGGGTGCTGGTGAGCATATTGTGCAGTTTCAAGCAGGTAGCTGGCTTGGAACGGGACCGGTGGGGCAGAGCAATCCTAGCGGCTCGCCCGAGCAGTGGAAGCCGGCGAGGGTGCGCGTTCAGCCGGATGAATGGGGCGCTGTCAGGGCCCCTCTCGTGGAGGATAAAAATCATGCTTTTTCCCTCATTACACATCCCATGCGAGCTTGTAATGATAAAACCTCATCCAAATCACACATTGCAGCTCAATATTCAGTGAGGACAGGGCCTTTTTAAGTCGAAATGTGCAAAAAAGCATCCTATCGCTCTGAAACGGCTGTTTTGCTCTCCACCACATTTACTGTCAGACTGGCCGAATTAGACCGATTCTGCCTCTTTCTTGCCTCTGCATGTGAAGAACAGGGTGCTGGTGAGCATATTGTGCAGTTTCAAGCAGGTAGCTGGCTTGGAACGGGACCGGTGGGGCAGAGCAATCCTAGCGGCTCGCCCGAGCAGTGGAAGCCGGCGAGGGTGCGCGTTCAGCCGGATGAATGGGGCGCTGTCAGGGCCCCTCTCGTGGAGGATAAAAATCATGCTTTTTCCCTCATTACACATCCCATGCGAGCTTGTAATGATAAAACCTCATCCAAATCACACATTGCAGCTCAATATTCAGTGAGGACAGGGCCTTTTTAAGTCGAAATGTGCAAAAAAGCATCCTATCGCTCTGAAACGGCTGTTTTGCTCTCCACCACATTTACTGTCAGACTGGCCGAATTAGACCGATTCTGCCTCTTTCTTGCCTCTGCATGTGAAGAACAGGGTGCTGGTGAGCATATTGTGCAGTTTCAAGCAGGTAGCTGGCTTGGAACGGGACCGGTGGGGCAGAGCAATCCTAGCGGCTCGCCCGAGCAGTGGAAGCCGGCGAGGGTGCGCGTTCAGCCGGATGAATGGGGCGCTGTCAGGGCCCCTCTCGTGGAGGATAAAAATCATGCTTTTTCCCTCATTACACATCCCATGCGAGCTTGTAATGATAAAACCTCATCCAAATCACACATTGCAGCTCAATATTCAGTGAGGACAGGGCCTTTTTAAGTCGAAATGTGCAAAAAAGCATCCTATCGCTCTGAAACCGCTGTTTTGCTCTCCACCACATTTACTGTCAGACTGGCCGAATTAGACCGATTCTGCCTCTTTCTTGCCTCTGCATGTGAAGAACAGGGTGCTGGTGAGCATATTGTGCAGTTTCAAGCAGGTAGCTGGCTTGGAACGGGACCGGTGGGGCAGAGCAATCCTAGCGGCTCGCCCGAGCAGTGGAAGCCGGCGAGGGTGCGCGTTCAGCCGGATGAATGGGGCGCTGTCAGGGCCCCTCTCGTGGAGGATAAAAATCATGCTTTTTCCCTCATTACACATCCCATGCGAGCTTGTAATGATAAAACCTCATCCAAATCACACATTGCAGCTCAATATTCAGTGAGGACAGGGCCTTTTTAAGTCGAAATGTGCAAAAAAGCATCCTATCGCTCTGAAACGGCTGTTTTGCTCTCCACCACATTTACTGTCAGACTGGCCGAATTAGACCGATTCTGCCTCTTTCTTGCCTCTGCATGTGAAGAACAGGGTGCTGGTGAGCATATTGTGCAGTTTCAAGCAGGTAGCTGGCTTGGAACGGGACCGGTGGGGCAGAGCAATCCTAGCTGCTCGCCCGAGCAGTGGAAGCCGGCGAGGGTGCGCGTTCAGCCGGATGAATGGGGCGCTGTCAGGGCCCCTCTCGTGGAGGATAAAAATCATGCTTTTTCCCTCATTACACATCCCATGCGAGCTTGTAATGATAAAACCTCATCCAAATCACACATTGCAGCTCAATATTCAGTGAGGACAGGGCCTTTTTAAGTCGAAATGTGCAAAAAAGCATCCTATCGCTCTGAAACGGCTGTTTTGCTCTCCACCACATTTACTGTCAGACTGGCCGAATTAGACCGATTCTGCCTCTTTCTTGCCTCTGCATGTGAAGAACAGGGTGCTGGTGAGCATATTGTGCAGTTTCAAGCAGGTAGCTGGCTTGGAACGGGACCGGTGGGGCAGAGCAATCCTAGCGGCTCGCCCGAGCAGTGGAAGCCGGCGAGGGTGCGCGTTCAGCCGGATGAATGGGGCGCTGTCAGGGCCCCTCTCGTGGAGGATAAAAATCATGCTTTTTCCCTCATTACACATCCCATGCGAGCTTGTAATGATAAAACCTCATCCAAATCACACATTGCAGCTCAATATTCAGTGAGGACAGGGCCTTTTTAAGTCGAAATGTGCAAAAAAGCATCCTATCGCTCTGAAACGGCTGTTTTGCTCTCCACCACATTTACTGTCAGACTGGCCGAATTAGACCGATTCTGCCTCTTTCTTGCCTCTGCATGTGAAGAACAGGGTGCTGGTGAGCATATTGTGCAGTTTCAAGCAGGTAGCTGGCTTGGAACGGGACCGGTGGGGCAGAGCAATCCTAGCGGCTCGCCCGAGCAGTGGAAGCCGGCGAGGGTGCGCGTTCAGCCGGATGAATGGGGCGCTGTCAGGGCCCCTCTCGTGGAGGATAAAAATCATGCTTTTTCCCTCATTACACATCCCATGCGAGCTTGTAATGATAAAACCTCATCCAAATCACACATTGCAGCTCAATATTCAGTGAGGACAGGGCCTTTTTAAGTCGAAATGTGCAAAAAAGCATCCTATCGCTCTGAAACGGCTGTTTTGCTCTCCACCACATTTACTGTCAGACTGGCCGAATTAGACCGATTCTGCCTCTTTCTTGCCTCTGCATGTGAAGAACAGGGTGCTGGTGAGCATATTGTGCAGTTTCAAGCAGGTAGCTGGCTTGGAACGGGACCGGTGGGGCAGAGCAATCCTAGCGGCTCGCCCGAGCAGTGGAAGCCGGCGAGGGTGCGCGTTCAGCCGGATGAATGGGGCGCTGTCAGGGCCCCTCTCGTGGAGGATAAAAATCATGCTTTTTCCCTCATTACACATCCCATGCGAGCTTGTAATGATAAAACCTCATCCAAATCACACATTGCAGCTCAATATTCAGTGAGGACAGGGCCTTTTTAAGTCGAAATGTGCAAAAAAGCATCCTATCGCTCTGAAACGGCTGTTTTGCTCTCCACCACATTTACTGTCAGACTGGCCGAATTAGACCGATTCTGCCTCTTTCTTGCCTCTGCATGTGAAGAACAGGGTGCTTGTGAGCATATTGTGCAGTTTCAAGCAGGTAGCTGGCTTGGAACGGGACCGGTGGGGCAGAGCAATCCTAGCGGCTCGCCCGAGCAGTGGAAGCCGGCGAGGGTGCGCGTTCAGCCGGATGAATGGGGCGCTGTCAGGGCCCCTCTCGTGGAGGATAAAAATCATGCTTTTTCCCTCATTACACATCCCATGCGAGCTTGTAATGATAAAACCTCATCCAAATCACACATTGCAGCTCAATATTCAGTGAGGACAGGGCCTTTTTAAGTCGAAATGTGCAAAAAAGCATCCTATCGCTCTGAAACGGCTGTTTTGCTCTCCACCACATTTACTGTCAGACTGGCCGAATTAGACCGATTCTGCCTCTTTCTTGCCTCTGCATGTGAAGAACAGGGTGCTGGTGAGCATATTGTGCAGTTTCAAGCAGGTAGCTGGCTTGGAACGGGACCGGTGGGGCAGAGCAATCCTAGCGGCTCGCCCGAGCAGTGGAAGCCGGCGAGGGTGCGCGTTCAGCCGGATGAATGGGGCGCTGTCAGGGCCCCTCTCGTGGAGGATAAAAATCATGCTTTTTCCCTCATTACACATCCCATGCGAGCTTGTAATGATAAAACCTCATCCAAATCACACATTGCAGCTCAATATTCAGTGAGGACATGGCCTTTTTAAGTCGAAATGTGCAAAAAAGCATCCTATCGCTCTGAAACGGCTGTTTTGCTCTCCACCACATTTACTGTCAGACTGGCCGAATTAGACCGATTCTGCCTCTTTCTTGCCTCTGCATGTGAAGAACAGGGTGCTTGTGAGCATATTGTGCAGTTTCAAGCAGGTAGCTGGCTTGGAACGGGACCGGTGGGGCAGAGCAATCCTAGCGGCTCGCCCGAGCAGTGGAAGCCGGCGAGGGTGCGCGTTCAGCCGGATGAATGGGGCGCTGTCAGGGCCCCTCTCGTGGAGGATAAAAATCATGCTTTTTCCCTCATTACACATCCCATGCGAGCTTGTAATGATAAAACCTCATCCAAATCACACATTGCAGCTCAATATTCAGTGAGGACAGGGCCTTTTTAAGTCGAAATGTGCAAAAAAGCATCCTATCGCTCTGAAACGGCTGTTTTGCTCTCCACCACATTTACTGTCAGACTGGCCGAATTAGACCGATTCTGCCTCTTTCTTGCCTCTGCATGTGAAGAACAGGGTGCTTGTGAGCATATTGTGCAGTTTCAAGCAGGTAGCTGGCTTGGAACGGGACCGGTGGGGCAGAGCAATCCTAGCGGCTCGCCCGAGCAGTGGAAGCCGGCGAGGGTGCGCGTTCAGCCGGATGAATGGGGCGCTGTCAGGGCCCCTCTCGTGGAGGATAAAAATCGTGCTTTTTCCCTCATTACACATCCCATGCGAGCTTGTAATGATAAAACCTCATCCAAATCACACATTGCAGCTCAATATTCAGTGAGGACAGGGCCTTTTTAAGTCGAAATGTGCAAAAAAGCATCCTATCGCTCTGAAACGGCTGTTTTGCTCTCCACCACATTTACTGTCAGACTGGCCGAATTAGACCGATTCTGCCTCTTTCTTGCCTCTACATGTGAAGAACAGGGTGCTTGTGAGCATATTGTGCAGTTTCAAGCAGGTAGCTGGCTTGGAACGGGACCGGTGGGGCAGAGCAATCCTAGCGGCTCGCCCGAGCAGTGGAAGCCGGCGAGGGTGCGCGTTCAGCCGGATGAATGGGGCGCTGTCAGGGCCCCTCTCGTGGAGGATAAAAATCATGCTTTTTCCCTCATTACACATCCCATGCGAGCTTGTAATGATAAAACCTCATCCAAATCACACATTGCAGCTCAATATTCAGTGAGGACAGGGCCTTTTTAAGTCGAAATGTGCAAAAAAGCATCCTATCGCTCTGAAACGGCTGTTTTGCTCTCCACCACATTTACTGTCAGACTGGCCGAATTAGACCGATTCTGCCTCTTTCTTGCCTCTACATGTGAAGAACAGGGTGCTTGTGAGCATATTGTGCAGTTTCAAGCAGGTAGCTGGCTTGGAACGGGACCGGTGGGGCAGAGCAATCCTAGCGGCTCGCCCGAGCAGTGGAAGCCGGCGAGGGTGCGCGTTCAGCCGGATGAATGGGGCGCTGTCAGGGCCCCTCTCGTGGGGGATAAAAATCGTGCTTTTTCCCTCATTACACATCCCATGCGAGCTTGTAATGATAAAACCTCATCCAAATCACACATTGCAGCTCAATATTCAGTGAGGACAGGGCCTTTTTAAGTCGAAATGTGCAAAAAAGCATCCTATCGCTCTGAAACGGCTGTTTTGCTCTCCACCACATTTACTGTCAGACTGGCCGAATTAGACCGATTCTGCCTCTTTCTTGCCTCTACATGTGAAGAACAGGGTGCTTGTGAGCATATTGTGCAGTTTCAAGCAGGTAGCTGGCTTGGAACGGGACCGGTGGGGCAGAGCAATCCTAGCGGCTCGCCCGAGCAGTGGAAGCCGGCGAGGGTGCGCGTTCAGCCGGATGAATGGGGCGCTGTCAGGGCCCCTCTCGTGGAGGATAAAAATCATGCTTTTTCCCTCATTACACATCCCATGCGAGCTTGTAATGATAAAACCTCATCCAAATCACACATTGCAGCTCAATATTCAGTGAGGACAGGGCCTTTTTAAGTCGAAATGTGCAAAAAAGCATCCTATCGCTCTGAAACGGCTGTTTTGCTCTCCACCACATTTACTGTCAGACTGGCCGAATTAGACCGATTCTGCCTCTTTCTTGCCTCTACATGTGAAGAACAGGGTGCTTGTGAGCATATTGTGCAGTTTCACGCAGGTAGCTGGCTTGGAACGGGACCGGTGGGGCAGAGCAATCCTAGCGGCTCGCCCGAGCAGTGGAAGCCGGCGAGGGTGCGCGTTCAGCCGGATGAATGGGGCGCTGTCAGGGCCCCTCTCGTGGAGGATAAAAATCGTGCTTTTTCCCTCAATACACATCCCATGCGAGCTTGTAATGATAAAACCTCATCCAAATCACACATTGCAGCTCAATATTCAGTGAGGACAGGGCCTTTTTAAGTCGAAATGTGCAAAAAAGCATCCTATCGCTCTGAAACGGCTGTTTTGCTCTCCACCACATTTACTGTCAGACTGGCCGAATTAGACCGATTCTGCCTCTTTCTTGCCTCTACATGTGAAGAACAGGGTGCTTGTGAGCATATTGTGCAGTTTCAAGCAGGTAGCTGGCTTGGAACGGGACCGGTGGGGCAGAGCAATCCTAGCGGCTCGCCCGAGCAGTGGAAGCCGGCGAGGGTGCGCGTTCAGCCGGATGAATGGGGCGCTGTCAGGGCCCCTCTCGTGGAGGATAAAAATCGTGCTTTTTCCCTCATTACACATCCCATGCGAGCTTGTAATGATAAAACCTCATCCAAATCACACATTGCAGCTCAATATTCAGTGAGGACAGGGCCTTTTTAAGTCGAAATGTGCAAAAAAGCATCCTATCGCTCTGAAACGGCTGTTTTGCTCTCCACCACATTTACTGTCAGACTGGCCGAATTAGACCGATTCTGCCTCTTTCTTGCCTCTACATGTGAAGAACAGGGTGCTTGTGAGCATATTGTGCAGTTTCAAGCAGGTAGCTGGCTTGGAACGGGACCGGTGGGGCAGAGCAATCCTAGCGGCTCGCCCGAGCAGTGGAAGCCGGCGAGGGTGCGCGTTCAGCCGGATGAATGGGGCGCTGTCAGGGCCCCTCTCGTGGAGGATAAAAATCATGCTTTTTCCCTCATTACACATCCCATGCGAGCTTGTAATGATAAAACCTCATCCAAATCACACATTGCAGCTCAATATTCAGTGAGGACAGGGCCTTTTTAAGTCGAAATGTGCAAAAAAGCATCCTATCGCTCTGAAACGGCTGTTTTGCTCTCCACCACATTTACTGTCAGACTGGCCGAATTAGACCGATTCTGCCTCTTTCTTGCCTCTACATGTGAAGAACAGGGTGCTTGTGAGCGTATTGTGCAGTTTCACGCAGGTAGCTGCCTTGGAACGGGACCGGTGGGGCAGAGCAATCCTAGAGGCTCGCCCGAGCAGTGGAAGCCGGCGAGGGTGCGCGTTCAGCCGGATGAATGGGGCGCTGTCAGGGCCCCTCTCGTGGAGGATAAAAATCATGCTTTTTCCCTCATTACACATCCCATGCGAGCTTGTAATGATAAAACCTCATCCAAATCACACATTGCAGCTCAATATTCAGTGAGGACAGGGCCTTTTTAAGTCGAAATGTGCAAAAAAGCATCCTATCGCTCTGAAACGGCTGTTTTGCTCTCCACCACATTTACTGTCAGACTGGCCGAATTAGACCGATTCTGCCTCTTTCTTGCCTCTACATGTGAAGAACAGGGTGCTTGTGAGCATATTGTGCAGTTTCACGCAGGTAGCTGCCTTGGAACGGGACCGGTGGGGCAGAGCAATCCTAGCGGCTCGCCCGAGCAGTGGAAGCCGGCGAGGGTGCGCGTTCAGCCGGATGAATGGGGCGCTGTCAGGGCCCCTCTCGTGGAGGATAAAAATCATGCTTTTTCCCTCATTACACATCCCATGCGAGCTTGTAATGATAAAACCTCATCCAAATCACACATTGCAGCTCAATATTCAGTGAGGACAGGGCCTTTTTAAGTCGAAATGTGCAAAAAAGCATCCTATCGCTCTGAAACGGCTGTTTTGCTCTCCACCACATTTACTGTCAGACTGGCCGAATTAGACCGATTCTGCCTCTTTCTTGCCTCTACATGTGAAGAACAGGGTGCTTGTGAGCATATTGTGCAGTTTCACGCAGGAAGCTGCCTTGGAACGGGACCGGTGGGGCAGAGCAATCCTAGCGGCTCGCCCGAGCAGTGGAAGCCGGCGAGGGTGCGCGTTCAGCCGGATGAATGGGGCGCTGTCAGGGCCCCTCTCGTGGAGGATAAAAATCATGCTTTTTCCCTCATTACACATCCCATGCGAGCTTGTAATGATAAAACCTCATCCAAATCACACATTGCAGCTCAATATTCAGTGAGGACAGGGCCTTTTTAAGTCGAAATGTGCAAAAAAGCATCCTATCGCTCTGAAACGGCTGTTTTGCTCTCCACCACATTTACTGTCAGACTGGCCGAATTAGACCGATTCTGCCTCTTTCTTGCCTCTACATGTGAAGAACAGGGTGCTTGTGAGCATATTGTGCAGTTTCACGCAGGTAGCTGGCTTGGAACGGGACCGGTGGGGCAGAGCAATCCTAGCGGCTCGCCCGAGCAGTGGAAGCCGGCGAGGGTGCGCGTTCAGCCGGATGAATGGGGCGCTGTCAGGGCCCCTCTCGTGGAGGATAAAAATCGTGCTTTTTCCCTCAATACACATCCCATGCGAGCTTGTAATGATAAAACCTCATCCAAATCACACATTGCAGCTCAATATTCAGTGAGGACAGGGCCTTTTTAAGTCGAAATGTGCAAAAAAGCATCCTATCGCTCTGAAACGGCTGTTTTGCTCTCCACCACATTTACTGTCAGACTGGCCGAATTAGACCGATTCTGCCTCTTTCTTGCCTCTACATGTGAAGAACAGGGTGCTTGTGAGCATATTGTGCAGTTTCAAGCAGGTAGCTGGCTTGGAACGGGACCGGTGGGGCAGAGCAATCCTAGCGGCTCGCCCGAGCAGTGGAAGCCGGCGAGGGTGCGCGTTCAGCCGGATGAATGGGGCGCTGTCAGGGCCCCTCTCGTGGAGGATAAAAATCGTGCTTTTTCCCTCATTACACATCCCATGCGAGCTTGTAATGATAAAACCTCATCCAAATCACACATTGCAGCTCAATATTCAGTGAGGACAGGGCCTTTTTAAGTCGAAATGTGCAAAAAAGCATCCTATCGCTCTGAAACGGCTGTTTTGCTCTCCACCACATTTACTGTCAGACTGGCCGAATTAGACCGATTCTGCCTCTTTCTTGCCTCTACATGTGAAGAACAGGGTGCTTGTGAGCGTATTGTGCAGTTTCAAGCAGGTAGCTGGCTTGGAACGGGACCGGTGGGGCAGAGCAATCCTAGCGGCTCGCCCGAGCAGTGGAAGCCGGCGAGGGTGCGCGTTCAGCCGGATGAATGGGGCGCTGTCAGGGCCCCTCTCGTGGAGGATAAAAATCATGCTTTTTCCCTCATTACACATCCCATGCGAGCTTGTAATGATAAAACCTCATCCAAATCACACATTGCAGCTCAATATTCAGTGAGGACAGGGCCTTTTTAAGTCGAAATGTGCAAAAAAGCATCCTATCGCTCTGAAACGGCTGTTTTGCTCTCCACCACATTTACTGTCAGACTGGCCGAATTAGACCGATTCTGCCTCTTTCTTGCCTCTACATGTGAAGAACAGGGTGCTTGTGAGCATATTGTGCAGTTTCACGCAGGTAGCTGCCTTGGAACGGGACCGGTGGGGCAGAGCAATCCTAGCGGCTCGCCCGAGCAGTGGAAGCCGGCGAGGGTGCGCGTTCAGCCGGATGAATGGGGCGCTGTCAGGGCCCCTCTCGTGGAGGATAAAAATCATGCTTTTTCCCTCATTACACATCCCATGCGAGCTTGTAATGATAAAACCTCATCCAAATCACACATTGCAGCTCAATATTCAATGAGGACAGGGCCTTTTTAAGTCGAAATGTGCAAAAAAGCATCCTATCGCTCTGAAACGGCTGTTTTGCTCTCCACCACATTTACTGTCAGACTGGCCGAATTAGACCGATTCTGCCTCTTTCTTGCCTCTACATGTGAAGAACAGGGTGCTTGTGAGCATATTGTGCAGTTTCACGCAGGTAGCTGCCTTGGAACGGGACCGGTGGGGCAGAGCAATCCTAGCGGCTCGCCCGAGCAGTGGAAGCCGGCGAGGGTGCGCGTTAAGCCGGATGAATGGGGCGCTGTCAGGGCCCCTCTCGTGGAGGATAAAAATCATGCTTTTTCCCTCATTACACATCCCATGCGAGCTTGTAATGATAAAACCTCATCCAAATCACACATTGCAGCTCAATATTCAGTGAGGACAGGGCCTTTTTAAGTCGAAATGTGCAAAAAAGCATCCTATCGCTCTGAAACGGCTGTTTTGCTCTCCACCACATTTACTGTCAGACTGGCCGAATTAGACCGATTCTGCCTCTTTCTTGCCTCTACATGTGAAGAACAGGGTGCTTGTGAGCATATTGTGCAGTTTCAAGCAGGTAGCTGCCTTGGAACGGGACCGGTGGGGCAGAGCAATCCTAGCGGCTCGCCCCAGCAGTGGAAGCCGGCGAGGGTGCGCGTTCAGCCGGATGAATGGGGCGCTGTCAGGGCCCCTCTCGTGGAGGATAAAAATCATGCTTTTTCCCTCATTACACATCCCATGCGAGCTTGTAATGATAAAACCTCATCCAAATCACACATTGCAGCTCAATATTCAGTGAGGACAGGGCCTTTTTAAGTCGAAATGTGCAAAAAAGCATCCTATCGCTCTGAAACGGCTGTTTTGCTCTCCACCACATTTACTGTCGGACTGGCCGAATTAGACCGATTCTGCCTCTTTCTTGCCTCTACATGTGAAGAACAGGGTGCTTGTGAGCATATTGTGCAGTTTCAAGCAGGTAGCTGGCTTGGAACGGGACCGGTGGGGCAGAGCAATCCTAGCGGCTCGCCCGAGCAGTGGAAGCCGGCGAGGGTGCGCGTTCAGCCGGATGAATGGGGCGCTGTCAGGGCCCCTCTCGTGGAGGATAAAAATCGTGCTTTTTCCCTCATTACACATCCCATGCGAGCTTGTAATGATAAAACCTCATCCAAATCACACATTGCAGCTCAATATTCAGTGAGGACAGGGCCTTTTTAAGTCGAAATGTGCAAAAAAGCATCCTATCGCTCTGAAACGGCTGTTTTGCTCTCCACCACATTTACTGTCAGACTGGCCGAATTAGACCGATTCTGCCTCTTTCTTGCCTCTACATGTGAAGAACAGGGTGCTTGTGAGCATATTGTGCAGTTTCAAGCAGGTAGCTGGCTTGGAACGGGACCGGTGGGGCAGAGCAATCCTAGCGGCTCGCCCGAGCAGTGGAAGCCGGCGAGGGTGCGCGTTCAGCCGGATGAATGGGGCGGTGTCAGGGCCCCTCTCGTGGAGGATAAAAATCATGCTTTTTCCCTCATTACACATCCCATGCGAGCTTGTAATGATAAAACCTCATCCAAATCACACATTGCAGCTCAATATTCAGTGAGGACAGGGCCTTTTTAAGTCGAAATGTGCAAAAAAGCATCCTATCGCTCTGAAACGGCTGTTTTGCTCTCCACCACATTTACTGTCAGACTGGCCGAATTAGACCGATTCTGCCTCTTTCTTGCCTCTACATGTGAAGAACAGGGTGCTTGTGAGCATATTGTGCAGTTTCACGCAGGTAGCTGCCTTGGAACGGGACCGGTGGGGCAGAGCAATCCTAGCGGCTCGCCCGAGCAGTGGAAGCCGGCGAGGGTGCGCGTTCAGCCGGATGAATGGGGCGCTGTCAGGGCCCCTCTCGTGGAGGATAAAAATCATGCTTTTTCCCTCATTACACATCCCATGCGAGCTTGTAATGATAAAACCTCATCCAAATCACACATTGCAGCTCAATATTCAGTGAGGACAGGGCCTTTTTAAGTCGAAATGTGCAAAAAAGCATCCTATCGCTCTGAAACGGCTGTTTTGCTCTCCACCACATTTACTGTCAGACTGGCCGAATTAGACCGATTCTGCCTCTTTCTTGCCTCTACATGTGAAGAACAGGGTGCTTGTGAGCATATTGTGCAGTTTCAAGCAGGTAGCTGGCTTGGAACGGGACCGGTGGGGCAGAGCAATCCTAGCGGCTCGCCCGAGCAGTGGAAGCCGGCGAGGGTGCGCGTTCAGCCGGATGAATGGGGCGCTGTCAGGGCCCCTCTCGTGGAGGATAAAAATCATGCTTTTTCCCTCATTACACATCCCATGCGAGCTTGTAATGATAAAACCTCATCCAAATCACACATTGCAGCTCAATATTCAGTGAGGACAGGGCCTTTTTAAGTCGAAATGTGCAAAAAAGCATCCTATCGCTCTGAAACGGCTGTTTTGCTCTCCACCACATTTACTGTCAGACTGGCCGAATTAGACCGATTCTGCCTCTTTCTTGCCTCTACATGTGAAGAACAGGGTGCTTGTGAGCATATTGTGCAGTTTCACGCAGGTAGCTGGCTTGGAACGGGACCGGTGGGGCAGAGCAATCCTAGCGGCTCGCCCGAGCAGTGGAAGCCGGCGAGGGTGCGCGTTCAGCCGGATGAATGGGGCGCTGTCAGGGCCCCTCTCGTGGAGGATAAAAATCATGCTTTTTCCCTCATTACACATCCCATGCGAGCTTGTAATGATAAAACCTCATCCAAATCACACATTGCAGCTCAATATTCAGTGAGGACAGGGCCTTTTTAAGTCGAAATGTGCAAAAAAGCATCCTATCGCTCTGAAACGGCTGTTTTGCTCGCCACCACATTTACTGTCAGACTGGCCGAATTAGACCGATTCTGCCTCTTTCTTGCCTCTACATGTGAAGAACAGGGTGCTTGTGAGCATATTGTGCAGTTTCAAGCAGGTAGCTGGCTTGGAACGGGACCGGTGGGGCAGAGCAATCCTAGCGGCTCGCCCGAGCAGTGGAAGCCGGCGAGGGTGCGCGTTCAGCCGGATGAATGGGGCGCTGTCAGGGCCCCTCTCGTGGAGGATAAAAATCATGCTTTTTCCCTCATTACACATCCCATGCGAGCTTGTAATGATAAAACCTCATCCAAATCACACATTGCAGCTCAATATTCAGTGAGGACAGGGCCTTTTTAAGTCGAAATGTGCAAAAAAGCATCCTATCGCTCTGAAACGGCTGTTTTCCTCTCCACCACATTTACTGTCAGACTGGCCGAATTAGACCGATTCTGCCTCTTTCTTGCCTCTACATGTGAAGAACAGGGTGCTTGTGAGCATATTGTGTAGTTTCAAGCAGGTAGCTGGCTTGGAACGGGACCGGTGGGGCAGAGCAATCCTAGCGGCTCGCCCGAGCAGTGGAAGCCGGCGAGGGTGCGCGTTCAGCCGGATGAATGGGGCGCTGTCAGGGCCCCTCTCGTGGAGGATAAAAATCATGCTTTTTCCCTCATTACACATCCCATGCGAGCTTGTAATGATAAAACCTCATCCAAATCACACATTGCAGCTCAATATTCAGTGAGGACAGGGCCTTTTTAAGTCGAAATGTGCAAAAAAGCATCCTATCGCTCTGAAACGGCTGTTTTGCTCTCCACCACATTTACTGTCAGACTGGCCGAATTAGACCGATTCTGCCTCTTTCTTGCCTCTACATGTGAAGAACAGGGTGCTTGTGAGCATATTGTGCAGTTTCAAGCAGGTAGCTGGCTTGGAACGGGACCGGTGGGGCAGAGCAATCCTAGCGGCTCGCCCGAGCAGTGGAAGCCGGCGAGGGTGCGCGTTCAGCCGGATGAATGGGGCGCTGTCAGGGCCCCTCTCGTGGAGGATAAAAATCATGCTTTTTCCCTCATTACACATCCCATGCGAGCTTGTAATGATAAAACCTCATCCAAATCACACATTGCAGCTCAATATTCAGTGAGGACAGGGCCTTTTTGAGTCGAAATGTGCAAAAAAGCATCCTATCGCTCTGAAACGGCTGTTTTGCTCTCCACCACATTTACTGTCAGACTGGCCGAATTAGACCGATTCTGCCTCTTTCTTGCCTCTACATGTGAAGAACAGGGTGCTTGTGAGCATATTGTGCAGTTTCACGCAGGTAGCTGGCTTGGAACGGGACCGGTGGGGCAGAGCAATCCTAGCGGCTCGCCCGAGCAGTGGAAGCCGGCGAGGGTGCGCGTTCAGCCGGATGAATGGGGCGCTGTCAGGGCCCCTCTCGTGGAGGATAAAAATCATGCTTTTTCCCTCATTACACATCCCATGCGAGCTTGTAATGATAAAACCTCATCCAAATCACACATTGCAGCTCAATATTCAGTGAGGACAGGGCCTTTTTAAGTCGAAATGTGCAAAAAAGCATCCTCTCGCTCTGAAACGGCTGTTTTGCTCTCCACCACATTTACTGTCAGACTGGCCGAATTAGACCGATTCTGCCTCTTTCTTGCCTCTACATGTGAAGAACAGGGTGCTTGTGAGCATATTGTGCAGTTTCACGCAGGTAGCTGGCTTGGAACGGGACCGGTGGGGCAGAGCAATCCTAGCGGCTCGCCCGAGCAGTGGAAGCCGGCGAGGGTGCGCGTTCAGCCGGATGAATGGGGCGCTGTCAGGGCCCCTCTCGTGGAGGATAAAAATCATGCTTTTTCCCTCATTACACATCCCATGCGAGCTTGTAATGATAAAACCTCATCCAAATCACACATTGCAGCTCAATATTCAGTGAGGACAGGGCCTTTTTAAGTCGAAATGTGCAAAAAAGCATCCTCTCGCTCTGAAACGGCTGTTTTGCTCTCCACCACATTTACTGTCAGACTGGCCGAATTAGACCGATTCTGCCTCTTTCTTGCCTCTACATGTGAAGAACAGGGTGCTTGTGAGCATATTGTGCAGTTTCACGCAGGTAGCTGGCTTGGAACGGGACCGGTGGGGCAGAGCAATCCTAGCGGCTCGCCCGAGCAGTGGAAGCCGGCGAGGGTGCGCGTTCAGCCGGATGAATGGGGCGCTGTCAGGGCCCCTCTCGTGGAGGATAAAAATCATGCTTTTTCCCTCATTACACATCCCATGCGAGCTTGTAATGATAAAACCTCATCCAAATCACACATTGCAGCTCAATATTCAGTGAGGACAGGGCCTTTTTAAGTCGAAATGTGCAAAAAAGCATCCTATCGCTCTGAAACGGCTGTTTTGCTCTCCACCACATTTACTGTCAGACTGGCCGAATTAGACCGATTCTGCCTCTTTCTTGCCTCTACATGTGAAGAACAGGGTGCTTGTGAGCATATTGTGCAGTTTCAAGCAGGTAGCTGGCTTGGAACGGGACCGGTGGGGCAGAGCAATCCTAGCGGCTCGCCCGAGCAGTGGAAGCCGGCGAGGGTGCGCGTTCAGCCGGATGAATGGGGCGCTGTCAGGGCCCCTCTCGTGGAGGATAAAAATCATGCTTTTTCCCTCATTACACATCCCATGCGAGCTTGTAATGATAAAACCTCATCCAAATCACACATTGCAGCTCAATATTCAGTGAGGACAGGGCCTTTTTAAGTCGAAATGTGCAAAAAAGCATCCTATCGCTCTGAAACGGCTGTTTTGCTCTCCACCACATTTACTGTCAGACTGGCCGAATTAGACCGATTCTGCCTCTTTCTTGCCTCTACATGTGAAGAACAGGGTGCTTGTGAGCATATTGTGTAGTTTCAAGCAGGTAGCTGGCTTGGAACGGGACCGGTGGGGCAGAGCAATCCTAGCGGCTCGCCCGAGCAGTGGAAGCCGGCGAGGGTGCGCGTTCAGCCGGATGAATGGGGCGCTGTCAGGGCCCCTCTCGTGGAGGATAAAAATCATGCTTTTTCCCTCATTACACATCCCATGCGAGCTTGTAATGATAAAACCTCATCCAAATCACACATTGCAGCTCAATATTCAGTGAGGACAGGGCCTTTTTAAGTCGAAATGTGCAAAAAAGCATCCTATCGCTCTGAAACGGCTGTTTTGCTATCCACCACATTTACTGTCAGACTGGCCGAATTAGACCGATTCTGCCTCTTTCTTGCCTCTACATGTGAAGAACAGGGTGCTTGTGAGCATATTGTGCAGTTTCAAGCAGGTAGCTGGCTTGGAACGGGACCGGTGGGGCAGAGCAATCCTAGCGGCTCGCCCGAGCAGTGGAAGCCGGCGAGGGTGCGCGTTCAGCCGGATGAATGGGGCGCTGTCAGGGCCCCTCTCGTGGAGGATAAAAATCATGCTTTTTCCCTCATTACACATCCCATGCGAGCTTGTAATGATAAAACCTCATCCAAATCACACATTGCAGCTCAATATTCAGTGAGGACAGGGCCTTTTTGAGTCGAAATGTGCAAAAAAGCATCCTATCGCTCTGAAACGGCTGTTTTGCTCTCCACCACATTTACTGTCAGACTGGCCGAATTAGACCGATTCTGCCTCTTTCTTGCCTCTACATGTGAAGAACAGGGTGCTTGTGAGCATATTGTGCAGTTTCACGCAGGTAGCTGGCTTGGAACGGGACCGGTGGGGCAGAGCAATCCTAGCGGCTCGCCCGAGCAGTGGAAGCCGGCGAGGGTGCGCGTTCAGCCGGATGAATGGGGCGCTGTCAGGGCCCCTCTCGTGGAGGATAAAAATCATGCTTTTTCCCTCATTACACATCCCATGCGAGCTTGTAATGATAAAACCTCATCCAAATCACACATTGCAGCTCAATATTCAGTGAGGACAGGGCCTTTTTAAGTCGAAATGTGCAAAAAAGCATCCTATCGCTCTGAAACGGCTGTTTTGCTCTCCACCACATTTACTGTCAGACTGGCCGAATTAGACCGATTCTGCCTCTTTCTTGCCTCTACATGTGAAGAACAGGGTGCTTGTGAGCATATTGTGCAGTTTCAAGCAGGTAGCTGGCTTGGAACGGGACCGGTGGGGCAGAGCAATCCTAGCGGCTCGCCCGAGCAGTGGAAGCCGGCGAGGGTGCGCGTTCAGCCGGATGAATGGGGCGCTGTCAGGGCCCCTCTCGTGGAGGATAAAAATCATGCTTTTTCCCTCATTACACATCCCATGCGAGCTTGTAATGATAAAACCTCATCCAAATCACACATTGCAGCTCAATATTCAGTGAGGACAGGGCCTTTTTAAGTCGAAATGTGCAAAAAAGCATCCTATCGCTCTGAAACGGCTGTTTTGCTCTCCACCACATTTACTGTCAGACTGGCCGAATTAGACCGATTCTGCCTCTTTCTTGCCTCTACATGTGAAGAACAGGGTGCTTGTGAGCATATTGTGCAGTTTCACGCAGGTAGCTGGCTTGGAACGGGACCGGTGGGGCAGAGCAATCCTAGCGGCTCGCCCGAGCAATGGAAGCCGGCGAGGGTGCGCGTTCAGCCGGATGAATGGGGCGCTGTCAGGGCCCCTCTCGTGGAGGATAAAAATCATGCTTTTTCCCTCATTACACATCCCATGCGAGCTTGTAATGATAAAACCTCATCCAAATCACACATTGCAGCTCAATATTCAGTGAGGACAGGGCCTTTTTAAGTCGAAATGTGCAAAAAAGCATCCTCTCGCTCTGAAACGGCTGTTTTGCTCTCCACCACATTTACTGTCAGACTGGCCGAATTAGACCGATTCTGCCTCTTTCTTGCCTCTACATGTGAAGAACAGGGTGCTTGTGAGCATATTGTGCAGTTTCACGCAGGTAGCTGGCTTGGAACGGGACCGGTGGGGCAGAGCAATCCTAGCGGCTCGCCCGAGCAGTGGAGGCCGGCGAGGGTGCGCGTTCAGCCGGATGAATGGGGCGCTGTCAGGGCCCCTCTCGTGGAGGATAAAAATCATGCTTTTTCCCTCATTACACATCCCATGCGAGCTTGTAATGATAAAACCTCATCCAAATCACACATTGCAGCTCAATATTCAGTGAGGACAGGGCCTTTTTAAGTCGAAATGTGCAAAAAAGCATCCTATCGCTCTGAAACGGCTGTTTTGCTCTCCACCACATTTACTGTCAGACTGGCCGAATTAGACCGATTCTGCCTCTTTCTTGCCTCTACATGTGAAGAACAGGGTGCTTGTGAGCATATTGTGTAGTTTCAAGCAGGTAGCTGGCTTGGAACGGGACCGGTGGGGCAGAGCAATCCTAGCGGCTCGCCCGAGCAGTGGAAGCCGGCGAGGGTGCGCGTTCAGCCGGATGAATGGGGCGCTGTCAGGGCCCCTCTCGTGGAGGATAAAAATCATGCTTTTTCCCTCATTACACATCCCATGCGAGCTTGTAATGATAAAACCTCATCCAAATCACACATTGCAGCTCAATATTCAGTGAGGACAGGGCCTTTTTAAGTCGAAATGTGCAAAAAAGCATCCTATCGCTCTGAAACGGCTGTTTTGCTCTCCACCACATTTACTGTCAGACTGGCCGAATTAGACCGATTCTGCCTCTTTCTTGCCTCTACATGTGAAGAACAGGGTGCTTGTGAGCATATTGTGCAGTTTCAAGCAGGTAGCTGGCTTGGAACGGGACCGGTGGGGCAGAGCAATCCTAGCGGCTCGCCCGAGCAGTGGAAGCCGGCGAGGGTGCGCGTTCAGCCGGATGAATGGGGCGCCGTCAGGGCCCCTCTCGTGGAGGATAAAAATCATGCTTTTTCCCTCATTACACATCCCATGCGAGCTTGTAATGATAAAACCTCATCCAAATCACACATTGCAGCTCAATATTCAGTGAGGACAGGGCCTTTTTGAGTCGAAATGTGCAAAAAAGCATCCTATCGCTCTGAAACGGCTGTTTTGCTCTCCACCACATTTACTGTCAGACTGGCCGAATTAGACCGATTCTGCCTCTTTCTTGCCTCTACATGTGAAGAACAGGGTGCTTGTGAGCATATTGTGCAGTTTCACGCAGGTAGCTGGCTTGGAACGGGACCGGTGGGGCAGAGCAATCCTAGCGGCTCGCCCGAGCAGTGGAAGCCGGCGAGGGTGCGCGTTCAGCCGGATGAATGGGGCGCTGTCAGGGCCCCTCTCGTGGAGGATAAAAATCATGCTTTTTCCCTCATTACACATCCCATGCGAGCTTGTAATGATAAAACCTCATCCAAATCACACATTGCAGCTCAATATTCAGTGAGGACAGGGCCTTTTTAAGTCGAAATGTGCAAAAAAGCATCCTATCGCTCTGAAACGGCTGTTTTGCTCTCCACCACATTTACTGTCAGACTGGCCGAATTAGACCGATTCTGCCTCTTTCTTGCCTCTACATGTGAAGAACAGGGTGCTTGTGAGCATATTGTGCAGTTTCAAGCAGGTAGCTGGCTTGGAACGGGACCGGTGGGGCAGAGCAATCCTAGCGGCTCGCCCGAGCAGTGGAAGCCGGCGAGGGTGCGCGTTCAGCCGGATGAATGGGGCGCTGTCAGGGCCCCTCTCGTGGAGGATAAAAATCATGCTTTTTCCCTCATTACACATCCCATGCGAGCTTGTAATGATAAAACCTCATCCAAATCACACATTGCAGCTCAATATTCAGTGAGGACAGGGCCTTTTTAAGTCGAAATGTGCAAAAAAGCATCCTATCGCTCTGAAACGGCTGTTTTGCTCTCCACCACATTTACTGTCAGACTGGCCGAATTAGACCGATTCTGCCTCTTTCTTGCCTCTACATGTGAAGAACAGGGTGCTTGTGAGCATATTGTGCAGTTTCACGCAGGTAGCTGCCTTGGAACGGGACCGGTGGGGCAGAGCAATCCTAGCGGCTCGCCCGAGCAATGGAAGTCGGCGAGGGTGCGCGTTCAGCCGGATGAATGGGGCGCTGTCAGGGCCCCTCTCGTGGAGGATAAAAATCATGCTTTTTCCCTCATTACACATCCCATGCGAGCTTGTAATGATAAAACCTCATCCAAATCACACATTGCAGCTCAATATTCAGTGAGGACAGGGCCTTTTTAAGTCGAAATGTGCAAAAAAGCATCCTCTCGCTCTGAAACGGCTGTTTTGCTCTCCACCACATTTACTGTCAGACTGGCCGAATTAGACCGATTCTGCCTCTTTCTTGCCTCTACATGTGAAGAACAGGGTGCTTGTGAGCATATTGTGCAGTTTCACGCAGGTAGCTGGCTTGGAACGGGACCGGTGGGGCAGAGCAATCCTAGCGGCTCGCCCGAGCAGTGGAAGCCGGCGAGGGTGCGCGTTCAGCCGGATGAATGGGGCGCTGTCAGGGCCCCTCTCGTGGAGGATAAAAATCATGCTTTTTCCCTCATTACACATCCCATGCGAGCTTGTAATGATAAAACCTCATCCAAATCACACATTGCAGCTCAATATTCAGTGAGGACAGGGCCTTTTTAAGTCGAAATGTGCAAAAAAGCATCCTATCGCTCTGAAACGGCTGTTTTGCTCTCCACCACATTTACTGTCAGACTGGCCGAATTAGACCGATTCTGCCTCTTTCTTGCCTCTACATGTGAAGAACAGGGTGCTTGTGAGCATATTGTGCAGTTTCACGCAGGTAGCTGGCTTGGAACGGGACCGGTGGGGCAGAGCAATCCTAGCGGCTCGCCCGAGCAGTGGAAGCCGGCGAGGGTGCGCGTTCAGCCGGATGAATGGGGCGCTGTCAGGGCCCCTCTCGTGGAGGATAAAAATCATGCTTTTTCCCTCATTACACATCCCATGCGAGCTTGTAATGATAAAACCTCATCCAAATCACACATTGCAGCTCAATATTCAGTGAGGACAGGGCCTTTTTAAGTCGAAATGTGCAAAAAAGCATCCTATCGCTCTGAAACGGCTGTTTTGCTCTCCACCACATTTACTGTCAGACTGGCCGAATTAGACCGATTCTGCCTCTTTCTTGCCTCTACATGTGAAGAACAGGGTGCTTGTGAGCATATTGTGCAGTTTCACGCAGGTAGCTGGCTTGGAACGGGACCGGTGGGGCAGAGCAATCCTAGCGGCTCGCCCGAGCAATGGAAGCCGGCGAGGGTGCGCGTTCAGCCGGATGAATGGGGCGCTGTCAGGGCCCCTCTCGTGGAGGATAAAAATCATGCTTTTTCCCTCATTACACATCCCATGCGAGCTTGTAATGATAAAACCTCATCCAAATCACACATTGCAGCTCAATATTCAGTGAGGACAGGGCCTTTTTAAGTCGAAATGTGCAAAAAAGCATCCTCTCGCTCTGAAACGGCTGTTTTGCTCTCCACCACATTTACTGTCAGACTGGCCGAATTAGACCGATTCTGCCTCTTTCTTGCCTCTACATGTGAAGAACAGGGTGCTTGTGAGCATATTGTGCAGTTTCACGCAGGTAGCTGGCTTGGAACGGGACCGGTGGGGCAGAGCAATCCTAGCGGCTCGCCCGAGCAGTGGAAGCCGGCGAGGGTGCGCGTTCAGCCGGATGAATGGGGCGCTGTCAGGGCCCCTCTCGTGGAGGATAAAAATCATGCTTTTTCCCTCATTACACATCCCATGCGAGCTTGTAATGATAAAACCTCATCCAAATCACACATTGCAGCTCAATATTCAGTGAGGACAGGGCCTTTTTAAGTCGAAATGTGCAAAAAAGCATCCTATCGCTCTGAAACGGCTGTTTTGCTCTCCACCACATTTACTGTCAGACTGGCCGAATTAGACCGATTCTGCCTCTTTCTTGCCTCTACATGTGAAGAACAGGGTGCTTGTGAGCATATTGTGTAGTTTCAAGCAGGTAGCTGGCTTGGAACGGGACCGGTGGGGCAGAGCAATCCTAGCGGCTCGCCCGAGCAGTGGAAGCCGGCGAGGGTGCGCGTTCAGCCGGATGAATGGGGCGCTGTCAGGGCCCCTCTCGTGGAGGATAAAAATCATGCTTTTTCCCTCATTACACATCCCATGCGAGCTTGTAATGATAAAACCTCATCCAAATCACACATTGCAGCTCAATATTCAGTGAGGACAGGGCCTTTTTAAGTCGAAATGTGCAAAAAAGCATCCTATCGCTCTGAAACGGCTGTTTTGCTCTCCACCACATTTACTGTCAGACTGGCCGAATTAGACCGATTCTGCCTCTTTCTTGCCTCTACATGTGAAGAACAGGGTGCTTGTGAGCATATTGTGCAGTTTCAAGCAGGTAGCTGGCTTGGAACGGGACCGGTGGGGCAGAGCAATCCTAGCGGCTCGCCCGAGCAGTGGAAGCCGGCGAGGGTGCGCGTTCAGCCGGATGAATGGGGCGCCGTCAGGGCCCCTCTCGTGGAGGATAAAAATCATGCTTTTTCCCTCATTACACATCCCATGCGAGCTTGTAATGATAAAACCTCATCCAAATCACACATTGCAGCTCAATATTCAGTGAGGACAGGGCCTTTTTGAGTCGAAATGTGCAAAAAAGCATCCTATCGCTCTGAAACGGCTGTTTTGCTCTCCACCACATTTACTGTCAGACTGGCCGAATTAGACCGATTCTGCCTCTTTCTTGCCTCTACATGTGAAGAACAGGGTGCTTGTGAGCATATTGTGCAGTTTCACGCAGGTAGCTGGCTTGGAACGGGACCGGTGGGGCAGAGCAATCCTAGCGGCTCGCCCGAGCAGTGGAAGCCGGCGAGGGTGCGCGTTCAGCCGGATGAATGGGGCGCTGTCAGGGCCCCTCTCGTGGAGGATAAAAATCATGCTTTTTCCCTCATTACACATCCCATGCGAGCTTGTAATGATAAAACCTCATCCAAATCACACATTGCAGCTCAATATTCAGTGAGGACAGGGCCTTTTTAAGTCGAAATGTGCAAAAAAGCATCCTATCGCTCTGAAACGGCTGTTTTGCTCTCCACCACATTTACTGTCAGACTGGCCGAATTAGACCGATTCTGCCTCTTTCTTGCCTCTACATGTGAAGAACAGGGTGCTTGTGAGCATATTGTGCAGTTTCAAGCAGGTAGCTGGCTTGGAACGGGACCGGTGGGGCAGAGCAATCCTAGCGGCTCGCCCGAGCAGTGGAAGCCGGCGAGGGTGCGCGTTCAGCCGGATGAATGGGGCGCTGTCAGGGCCCCTCTCGTGGAGGATAAAAATCATGCTTTTTCCCTCATTACACATCCCATGCGAGCTTGTAATGATAAAACCTCATCCAAATCACACATTGCAGCTCAATATTCAGTGAGGACAGGGCCTTTTTAAGTCGAAATGTGCAAAAAAGCATCCTATCGCTCTGAAACGGCTGTTTTGCTCTCCACCACATTTACTGTCAGACTGGCCGAATTAGACCGATTCTGCCTCTTTCTTGCCTCTACATGTGAAGAACAGGGTGCTTGTGAGCATATTGTGCAGTTTCACGCAGGTAGCTGCCTTGGAACGGGACCGGTGGGGCAGAGCAATCCTAGCGGCTCGCCCGAGCAATGGAAGCCGGCGAGGGTGCGCGTTCAGCCGGATGAATGGGGCGCTGTCAGGGCCCCTCTCGTGGAGGATAAAAATCATGCTTTTTCCCTCATTACACATCCCATGCGAGCTTGTAATGATAAAACCTCATCCAAATCACACATTGCAGCTCAATATTCAGTGAGGACAGGGCCTTTTTAAGTCGAAATGTGCAAAAAAGCATCCTCTCGCTCTGAAACGGCTGTTTTGCTCTCCACCACATTTACTGTCAGACTGGCCGAATTAGACCGATTCTGCCTCTTTCTTGCCTCTACATGTGAAGAACAGGGTGCTTGTGAGCATATTGTGCAGTTTCAAGCAGGTAGCTGGCTTGGAACGGGACCGGTGGGGCAGAGCAATCCTAGCGGCTCGCCCGAGCAGTGGAAGCCGGCGAGGGTGCGCGTTCAGCCGGATGAATGGGGCGCTGTCAGGGCCCCTCTCGTGGAGGATAAAAATCATGCTTTTTCCCTCATTACACATCCCATGCGAGCTTGTAATGATAAAACCTCATCCAAATCACACATTGCAGCTCAATATTCAGTGAGGACAGGGCCTTTTTAAGTCGAAATGTGCAAAAAAGCATCCTCTCGCTCTGAAACGGCTGTTTTGCTCTCCACCACATTTACTGTCAGACTGGCCGAATTAGACCGATTCTGCCTCTTTCTTGCCTCTACATGTGAAGAACAGGGTGCTTGTGAGCATATTGTGCAGTTTCACGCAGGTAGCTGGCTTGGAACGGGACCGGTGGGGCAGAGCAATCCTAGCGGCTCGCCCGAGCAATGGAAGCCGGCGAGGGTGCGCGTTCAGCCGGATGAATGGGGCGCTGTCAGGGCCCCTCTCGTGGAGGATAAAAATCATGCTTTTTCCCTCATTACACATCCCATGCGAGCTTGTAATGATAAAACCTCATCCAAATCACACATTGCAGCTCAATATTCAGTGAGGACAGGGCCTTTTTAAGTCGAAATGTGCAAAAAAGCATCCTCTCGCTCTGAAACGGCTGTTTTGCTCTCCACCACATTTACTGTCAGACTGGCCGAATTAGACCGATTCTGCCTCTTTCTTGCCTCTACATGTGAAGAACAGGGTGCTTGTGAGCATATTGTGCAGTTTCACGCAGGTAGCTGGCTTGGAACGGGACCGGTGGGGCAGAGCAATCCTAGCGGCTCGCCCGAGCAGTGGAAGCCGGCGAGGGTGCGCGTTCAGCCGGATGAATGGGGCGCTGTCAGGGCCCCTCTCGTGGAGGATAAAAATCATGCTTTTTCCCTCATTACACATCCCATGCGAGCTTGTAATGATAAAACCTCATCCAAATCACACATTGCAGCTCAATATTCAGTGAGGACAGGGCCTTTTTAAGTCGAAATGTGCAAAAAAGCATCCTATCGCTCTGAAACGGCTGTTTTGCTCTCCACCACATTTACTGTCAGACTGGCCGAATTAGACCGATTCTGCCTCTTTCTTGCCTCTACATGTGAAGAACAGGGTGCTTGTGAGCATATTGTGCAGTTTCACGCAGGTAGCTGGCTTGGAACGGGACCGGTGGGGCAGAGCAATCCTAGCGGCTCGCCCGAGCAGTGGAAGCCGGCGAGGGTGCGCGTTCAGCCGGATGAATGGGGCGCTGTCAGGGCCCCTCTCGTGGAGGATAAAAATCATGCTTTTTCCCTCATTACACATCCCATGCGAGCTTGTAATGATAAAACCTCATCCAAATCACACATTGCAGCTCAATATTCAGTGAGGACAGGGCCTTTTTAAGTCGAAATGTGCAAAAAAGCATCCTATCGCTCTGAAACGGCTGTTTTGCTCTCCACCACATTTACTGTCAGACTGGCCGAATTAGACCGATTCTGCCTCTTTCTTGCCTCTACATGTGAAGAACAGGGTGCTTGTGAGCATATTGTGCAGTTTCAAGCAGGTAGCTGGCTTGGAACGGGACCGGTGGGGCAGAGCAATCCTAGCGGCTCGCCCGAGCAGTGGAAGCCGGCGAGGGTGCGCGTTCAGCCGGATGAATGGGGCGCTGTCAGGGCCCCTCTCGTGGAGGATAAAAATCATGCTTTTTCCCTCATTACACATCCCATGCGAGCTTGTAATGATAAAACCTCATCCAAATCACACATTGCAGCTCAATATTCAGTGAGGACAGGGCCTTTTTAAGTCGAAATGTGCAAAAAAGCATCCTCTCGCTCTGAAACGGCTGTTTTGCTCTCCACCACATTTACTGTCAGACTGGCCGAATTAGACCGATTCTGCCTCTTTCTTGCCTCTACATGTGAAGAACAGGGTGCTTGTGAGCATATTGTGCAGTTTCACGCAGGTAGCTGGCTTGGAACGGGACCGGTGGGGCAGAGCAATCCTAGCGGCTCGCCCGAGCAGTGGAAGCCGGCGAGGGTGCGCGTTCAGCCGGATGAATGGGGCGCTGTCAGGGCCCCTCTCGTGGAGGATAAAAATCATGCTTTTTCCCTCATTACACATCCCATGCGAGCTTGTAATGATAAAACCTCATCCAAATCACACATTGCAGCTCAATATTCAGTGAGGACAGGGCCTTTTTAAGTCGAAATGTGCAAAAAAGCATCCTATCGCTCTGAAACGGCTGTTTTGCTCTCCACCACATTTACTGTCAGACTGGCCGAATTAGACCGATTCTGCCTCTTTCTTGCCTCTACATGTGAAGAACAGGGTGCTTGTGAGCATATTGTGCAGTTTCAAGCAGGTAGCTGGCTTGGAACGGGACCGGTGGGGCAGAGCAATCCTAGCGGCTCGCCCGAGCAGTGGAAGCCGGCGAGGGTGCGCGTTCAGCCGGATGAATGGGGCGCTGTCAGGGCCCCTCTCGTGGAGGATAAAAATCATGCTTTTTCCCTCATTACACATCCCATGCGAGCTTGTAATGATAAAACCTCATCCAAATCACACATTGCAGCTCAATATTCAGTGAGGACAGGGCCTTTTTAAGTCGAAATGTGCAAAAAAGCATCCTATCGCTCTGAAACGGCTGTTTTGCTCTCCACCACATTTACTGTCAGACTGGCCGAATTAGACCGATTCTGCCTCTTTCTTGCCTCTACATGTGAAGAACAGGGTGCTTGTGAGCATATTGTGCAGTTTCAAGCAGGTAGCTGGCTTGGAACGGGACCGGTGGGGCAGAGCAATCCTAGCGGCTCGCCCGAGCAGTGGAAGCCGGCGAGGGTGCGCGTTCAGCCGGATGAATGGGGCGCTGTCAGGGCCCCTCTCGTGGAGGATAAAAATCATGCTTTTTCCCTCATTACACATCCCATGCGAGCTTGTAATGATAAAACCTCATCCAAATCACACATTGCAGCTCAATATTCAGTGAGGACAGGGCCTTTTTAAGTCGAAATGTGCAAAAAAGCATCCTATCGCTCTGAAACGGCTGTTTTGCTCTCCACCACATTTACTGTCAGACTGGCCGAATTAGACCGATTCTGCCTCTTTCTTGCCTCTACATGTGAAGAACAGGGTGCTTGTGAGCATATTGTGTAGTTTCAAGCAGGTAGCTGGCTTGGAACGGGACCGGTGGGGCAGAGCAATCCTAGCGGCTCGCCCGAGCAGTGGAAGCCGGCGAGGGTGCGCGTTCAGCCGGATGAATGGGGCGCTGTCAGGGCCCCTCTCGTGGAGGATAAAAATCATGCTTTTTCCCTCATTACACATCCCATGCGAGCTTGTAATGATAAAACCTCATCCAAATCACACATTGCAGCTCAATATTCAGTGAGGACAGGGCCTTTTTAAGTCGAAATGTGCAAAAAAGCATCCTATCGCTCTGAAACGGCTGTTTTGCTCTCCACCACATTTACTGTCAGACTGGCCGAATTAGACCGATTCTGCCTCTTTCTTGCCTCTACATGTGAAGAACAGGGTGCTTGTGAGCATATTGTGCAGTTTCAAGCAGGTAGCTGGCTTGGAACGGGACCGGTGGGGCAGAGCAATCCTAGCGGCTCGCCCGAGCAGTGGAAGCCGGCGAGGGTGCGCGTTCAGCCGGATGAATGGGGCGCTGTCAGGGCCCCTCTCGTGGAGGATAAAAATCATGCTTTTTCCCTCATTACACATCCCATGCGAGCTTGTAATGATAAAACCTCATCCAAATCACACATTGCAGCTCAATATTCAGTGAGGACAGGGCCTTTTTGAGTCGAAATGTGCAAAAAAGCATCCTATCGCTCTGAAACGGCTGTTTTGCTCTCCACCACATTTACTGTCAGACTGGCCGAATTAGACCGATTCTGCCTCTTTCTTGCCTCTACATGTGAAGAACAGGGTGCTTGTGAGCATATTGTGCAGTTTCACGCCGGTAGCTGCCTTGGAACGGGACCGGTGGGGCAGAGCAATCCTAGCGGCTCGCCCGAGCAGTGGAAGCCGGCGAGGGTGCGCGTTCAGCCGGATGAATGGGGCGCTGTCAGGGCCCCTCTCGTGGAGGATAAAAATCATGCTTTTTCCCTCATTACACATCCCATGCGAGCTTGTAATGATAAAACCTCATCCAAATCACACATTGCAGCTCAATATTCAGTGAGGACAGGGCCTTTTTAAGTCGAAATGTGCAAAAAAGCATCCTATCGCTCTGAAACGGCTGTTTTGCTCTCCACCACATTTACTGTCAGACTGGCCGAATTAGACCGATTCTGCCTCTTTCTTGCCTCTACATGTGAAGAACAGGGTGCTTGTGAGCATATTGTGCAGTTTCAAGCAGGTAGCTGGCTTGGAACGGGACCGGTGGGGCAGAGCAATCCTAGCGGCTCGCCCGAGCAGTGGAAGCCGGCGAGGGTGCGCGTTCAGCCGGATGAATGGGGCGCTGTCAGGGCCCCTCTCGTGGAGGATAAAAATCATGCTTTTTCCCTCATTACACATCCCATGCGAGCTTGTAATGATAAAACCTCATCCAAATCACACATTGCAGCTCAATATTCAGTGAGGACAGGGCCTTTTTAAGTCGAAATGTGCAAAAAAGCATCCTCTCGCTCTGAAAGGGCTGTTTTGCTCTCCACCACATTTACTGTCAGACTGGCCGAATTAGACCGATTCTGCCTCTTTCTTGCCTCTACATGTGAAGAACAGGGTGCTTGTGAGCATATTGTGCAGTTTCACGCAGGTAGCTGGCTTGGAACGGGACCGGTGGGGCAGAGCAATCCTAGCGGCTCGCCCGAGCAATGGAAGCCGGCGAGGGTGCGCGTTCAGCCGGATGAATGGGGCGCTGTCAGGGCCCCTCTCGTGGAGGATAAAAATCATGCTTTTTCCCTCATTACACATCCCATGCGAGCTTGTAATGATAAAACCTCATCCAAATCTCACATTGCAGCTCAATATTCAGTGAGGACAGGGCCTTTTTAAGTCGAAATGTGCAAAAAAGCATCCTCTCGCTCTGAAACGGCTGTTTTGCTCTCCACCACATTTACTGTCAGACTGGCCGAATTAGACCGATTCTGCCTCTTTCTTGCCTCTACATGTGAAGAACAGGGTGCTTGTGAGCATATTGTGCAGTTTCACGCAGGTAGCTGGCTTGGAACGGGACCGGTGGGGCAGAGCAATCCTAGCGGCTCGCCCGAGCAGTGGAAGCCGGCGAGGGTGCGCGTTCAGCCGGATGAATGGGGCGCTGTCAGGGCCCCTCTCGTGGAGGATAAAAATCATGCTTTTTCCCTCATTACACATCCCATGCGAGCTTGTAATGATAAAACCTCATCCAAATCACACATTGCAGCTCAATATTCAGTGAGGACAGGGCCTTTTTAAGTCGAAATGTGCAAAAAAGCATCCTATCGCTCTGAAACGGCTGTTTTGCTCTCCACCACATTTACTGTCAGACTGGCCGAATTAGACCGATTCTGCCTCTTTCTTGCCTCTACATGTGAAGAACAGGGTGCTTGTGAGCATATTGTGCAGTTTCACGCAGGTAGCTGGCTTGGAACGGGACCGGTGGGGCAGAGCAATCCTAGCGGCTCGCCCGAGCAGTGGAAGCCGGCGAGGGTGCGCGTTCAGCCGGATGAATGGGGCGCTGTCAGGGCCCCTCTCGTGGAGGATAAAAATCATGCTTTTTCCCTCATTACACATCCCATGCGAGCTTGTAATGATAAAACCTCATCCAAATCACACATTGCAGCTCAATATTCAGTGAGGACAGGGCCTTTTTAAGTCGAAATGTGCAAAAAAGCATCCTATCGCTCTGAAACGGCTGTTTTGCTCTCCACCACATTTACTGTCAGACTGGCCGAATTAGACCGATTCTGCCTCTTTCTTGCCTCTACATGTGAAGAACAGGGTGCTTGTGAGCATATTGTGCAGTTTCACGCAGGTAGCTGGCTTGGAACGGGACCGGTGGGGCAGAGCAATCCTAGCGGCTCGCCCGAGCAGTGGAAGCCGGCGAGGGTGCGCGTTCAGCCGGATGAATGGGGCGCTGTCAGGGCCCCTCTCGTGGAGGATAAAAATCATGCTTTTTCCCTCATTACACATCCCATGCGAGCTTGTAATGATAAAACCTCATCCAAATCACACATTGCAGCTCAATATTCAGTGAGGACAGGGCCTTTTTAAGTCGAAATGTGCAAAAAAGCATCCTATCGCTCTGAAACGGCTGTTTTGCTCTCCACCACATTTACTGTCAGACTGGCCGAATTAGACCGATTCTGCCTCTTTCTTGCCTCTACATGTGAAGAACAGGGTGCTTGTGAGCATATTGTGCAGTTTCACGCAGGTAGCTGGCTTGGAACGGGACCGGTGGGGCAGAGCAATCCTAGCGGCTCGCCCGAGCAGTGGAAGCCGGCGAGGGTGCGCGTTCAGCCGGATGAATGGGGCGCTGTCAGGGCCCCTCTCGTGGAGGATAAAAATCATGCTTTTTCCCTCATTACACATCCCATGCGAGCTTGTAATGATAAAACCTCATCCAAATCACACATTGCAGCTCAATATTCAGTGAGGACAGGGCCTTTTTAAGTCGAAATGTGCAAAAAAGCATCCTATCGCTCTGAAACGGCTGTTTTGCTCTCCACCACATTTACTGTCAGACTGGCCGAATTAGACCGATTCTGCCTCTTTCTTGCCTCTACATGTGAAGAACAGGGTGCTTGTGAGCATATTGTGCAGTTTCAAGCAGGTAGCTGGCTTGGAACGGGACCGGTGGGGCAGAGCAATCCTAGCGGCTCGCCCGAGCAGTGGAAGCCGGCGAGGGTGCGCGTTCAGCCGGATGAATGGGGCGCTGTCAGGGCCCCTCTCGTGGAGGATAAAAATCATGCTTTTTCCCTCATTACACATCCCATGCGAGCTTGTAATGATAAAACCTCATCCAAATCACACATTGCAGCTCAATATTCAGTGAGGACAGGGCCTTTTTAAGTCGAAATGTGCAAAAAAGCATCCTATCGCTCTGAAACGGCTGTTTTGCTCTCCACCACATTTACTGTCAGACTGGCCGAATTAGACCGATTCTGCCTCTTTCTTGCCTCTACATGTGAAGAACAGGGTGCTTGTGAGCATATTGTGTAGTTTCAAGCAGGTAGCTGGCTTGGAACGGGACCGGTGGGGCAGAGCAATCCTAGCGGCTCGCCCGAGCAGTGGAAGCCGGCGAGGGTGCGCGTTCAGCCGGATGAATGGGGCGCTGTCAGGGCCCCTCTCGTGGAGGATAAAAATCATGCTTTTTCCCTCATTACACATCCCATGCGAGCTTGTAATGATAAAACCTCATCCAAATCACACATTGCAGCTCAATATTCAGTGAGGACAGGGCCTTTTTAAGTCGAAATGTGCAAAAAAGCATCCTATCGCTCTGAAACGGCTGTTTTGCTCTCCACCACATTTACTGTCAGACTGGCCGAATTAGACCGATTCTGCCTCTTTCTTGCCTCTACATGTGAAGAACAGGGTGCTTGTGAGCATATTGTGCAGTTTCAAGCAGGTAGCTGGCTTGGAACGGGACCGGTGGGGCAGAGCAATCCTAGCGGCTCGCCCGAGCAGTGGAAGCCGGCGAGGGTGCGCGTTCAGCCGGATGAATGGGGCGCTGTCAGGGCCCCTCTCGTGGAGGATAAAAATCATGCTTTTTCCCTCATTACACATCCCATGCGAGCTTGTAATGATAAAACCTCATCCAAATCACACATTGCAGCTCAATATTCAGTGAGGACAGGGCCTTTTTGAGTCGAAATGTGC
>NW_028181474.1:0-2000 GCF_963514085.1 Chelon labrosus
ATGAGGAGGAGGAGGAGGAGGAGAGGGAGGAGGAGAGGAGGAAGAGGAGGAGGAGAGGAGGAGGAGAGGAGGAGGAGAGGAGGAGGAGAGGAGGAAGAGGAGGAGGAGGAGGAGGAGAGGAAGAGAGAGAGAGGAGAGGAGAGGAGGAGGAAGAGGAGGAAGAGGAGGAGGAGGAGGAGGAAGAGGAGGAGGAGGAGGAGGAGGAAGAGGAGAACGAAGACAAAGCTGATATAAAGTGATCATTGAGCATCTAGTGAAGCTCATCATCTGACAGAGAATTTATTTTATAGTTTAATAGTTTAATTTATTTTCTTTGTTTAAATTTCTTGATAAAAATCCTTTAAATCTTTGATTATTGTCTTTATTTCTATTGATAAGAGATTAATTAATGAAACTTAATTAACGAACCAGAGGACGTTCAGTTATTTAGACAAAATGAAGTTCAAGTTATGTTCAATGTACTGCTGCACTCATCCTCTCATCCTCTCATTCCTCTCATCCTCATCTGAAGAAGAAGAAGCTGACAGAGAGAGGAGGGGAGGATAGAAATGAAGAAGAGATGGAGGAGGGAGGGGCGGAGGAGGAGGAGGAGGAGGAGGAAGAGGAGTAATAAAGAGGAGTGTGTGTGTTTAACCAATCTGAGGTGGAGTATAATTGAAGAGTGTGTTGGTCTCAAGGACGGAGAGGAGAGAGAAAGAGGAGAGTCAGCAGCTCTGGGATGATTACATGCTCCCTACAGGAGGAGGAGAGAACCCAGAGAACCGTCAGAACCGACAGAAACTGAGAGAACCGAGAGAACCCAGGGACCCCAGAGAACCATGAGAGACAACAGAACCAAGAGAACCAGGCTGATCCCCAACAACATGACCACCTGGCTGAGACTCTGAAACCACCTCCATGAAACAGACCTCCCAACCAGCCTCTCCTCTCCTCTCCCCTCCTCCCCCTCTCTCCTCCCCCCCCGTCCTCCCCTCCTCTCCTCCCCTCCTCCCCCTCCCTCCTCTCTCTCTCTCCCCTCTCTCATCAGGACGGGGGTAATGGGACCATTTTATTTGTGTTATTTTGCCCCCGGGGGAAGAAGTGGGGAGGGGAGGGGGGGTGTTGTGGAGACAAAAGCCAACTTTGTGTTGGGTGGTTTTTCTGTTGTTTCTGAACGTTGGCCAACTCTCCCCCCCCCCCCCCCTTCCTCCCTGATCAGCTGAATCTTTACAGACTTCACTGGTTCCTTTAGATCCTACAGACGTAGAACCCTACATGACTGTTGAAGCAGATTAATGTGATCAGACGTAGCCAGGACGGATCAGCTGATCACTTCACATCATCAGGAAGAAGAAGATTAAACTTGTTCAAACGTTTCTATTTCTTCTCTTTAAGACATTACAGGACGTATACTGAGTACTACTGAGTACTACTGAATACTACTGAGTACTACTACTGAGTACTAGTGAGTATTCCTGAGTATAAAATCATTTACTACCACCACAGTTTCATCAGTTCCTGATTCTAAACCGGTGCTCTGGGTCCAGCTCATAACAACAGGACGTGTCGGCGTCAGTTCATAAAGTAATGATGTTAACTGTGACCGCCTCAGTTAAAACTAAATAACAGCCCAGTTAGATGTGTCTGTAGTTTACTGAACCATTACACCGACCCTTTAAATCTTCTGTCCACCACATTAGGCCCCGCCCCCAAACGATCCGATTGGTCCAGCAGATGTTTGTTGGAACAGATTCAGTTCCTGACAGAGAGACTCCAGATAAACCTGCCATCACTGTGTCTGAGCATTCATTAGCATTAGCCGTTTCATTAGCATCAACAAGCTAATGTTAGCCTCCTAGCTCGGCCTCCACAGCTGTTTATCAGAGAAAAGATTAAAATCATTAATAAATTATTAAATGATGGACAGATGATCAGAGAATATTCACAAACCGATACTAACAGGTTCATCTTCTTTTATCAAGAACACGGCTGGTTTTAAATTCACTTTGATTTAAACACAC
>NW_028181473.1:0-116760 GCF_963514085.1 Chelon labrosus
GTCAGACTGGCCGAATTAGACCGATTCTGCCTCTTTCTTGCCTCTACATGTGAAGAACAGGGTGCTTGTGAGCATATTGTGCAGTTTCAAGCAGGTAGCTGGCTCGGAACGGGACCGGTGGGGCAGAGCAATCCTAGCGGCTCGCCCGAGCAGTGGAAGCCGGCGAGGGTGCGCGTTCAGCCGGATGAATGGGGCGCTGTCAGGGCCCCTCTCGTGGAGGATAAAAATCATGCTTTTTCCCTCATTACACATCCCATGCGAGCTTGTAATGATAAAACCTGATCCAAATCACACATTGCAGCTCAATATCCAGTGAGGACAGGGCCTTTTTAAGTCGAAATGTGCAAAACAGCATCCTATCGCTCTGAAACGGCTGTTTTGCTCTCCACCACATTTACTGTCAGACTGGCCGAATTAGACCGATTCTGCCTCTTTCTTGCCTCTACATGTGAAGAACAGGGTGCTTGTGAGCATATTGTGCAGTTTCCAGCAGGTAGCTGGCTTGGAACGGGACCGGTGGGGCAGAGCAATCCTAGCGGCTCGCCCGAGCAGTGGAAGCCGGCGAGGGTGCGCGTTCAGCCGGATGAATGGGCGCTGTCAGGGCCCCTCTCGTGGAGGATAAAAATCATGCTTTTTCCCTCATTACACATCCCATGCGAGCTTGTAATGATAAAACCTGATCCAAATCACACATTGCAGCTCAATATTCAGTGAGGACAGGGCCTTTTTAAGTCGAAATGTGCAAAACAGCATCCTATCGCTCTGAAACGGCTGTTTTGCTCTCCACCACATTTACTGTCAGACTGGCCGAATTAGACCGATTCTGCCTCTTTCTTGCCTCTACATGTGAAGAACAGGGTGCTTGTGAGCATATTGTGCAGTTTCCAGCAGGTAGCTGGCTTGGAACGGGACCGGTGGGGCAGAGCAATCCTAGCGGCTCGCCCGAGCAGTGGAAGCCGGCGAGGGTGCGCGTTCAGCCGGATGAATGGGGCGCTGTCAGGGCCCCTCTCGTGGAGGATAAAAATCATGCTTTTTCCCTCATTACACATCCATGCGAGCTTGTAATGATAAAACCTCATCCAAATCACACATTGCAGCTCAATATTCAGTGAGGACAGGGCCTTTTTAAGTCGAAATGTGCAAAACAGCATCCTATCGCTCTGAAACGGCTGTTTTGCTCTCCACCACATTTACTGTCAGACTGGCCGAATTAGACCGATTCTGCCTCTTTCTTGCCTCTACATGTGAAGAACAGGGTGCTTGTGAGCATATTGTGCAGTTTCCAGCAGGTAGCTGGCTTGGAACGGGACCGGTGGGGCAGAGCAATCCTAGCGGCTCGCCCGAGCAGTGGAAGCCGGCGAGGGTGCGCGTTCAGCCGGATGAATGGGGCGCTGTCAGGGCCCCTCTCGTGGAGGATAAAAATCATGCTTTTTCCCTCATTACACATCCCATGCGAGCTTGTAATGATAAAACCTGATCCAAATCACACATTGCAGCTCAATATTCAGTGAGGACAGGGCCTTTTTAAGTCGAAATGTGCAAAAAAGCATCCTATCGCTCTGAAACGGCTGTTTTGCTCTCCACCACATTTACTGTCAGACTGGCCGAATTAGACCGATTCTGCCTCTTTCTTGCCTCTACATGTGAAGAACAGGGTGCTTGTGAGCATATTGTGCAGTTTCAAGCAGGTAGCTGGCTCGGAACGGGACCGGTGGGGCAGAGCAATCCTAGCGGCTCGCCCGAGCAGTGGAAGCCGGCGAGGGTGCGCGTTCAGCCGGATGAATGGGGCGCTGTCAGGGCCCCTCTCGTGGAGGATAAAAATCATGCTTTTTCCCTCATTACACATCCCATGCGAGCTTGTAATGATAAAACCTCATCCAAATCACACATTGCAGCTCAATATTCAGTGAGGACAGGGCCTTTTTAAGTCGAAATGTGCAAAACAGCATCCTATCGCTCTGAAACGGCTGTTTTGCTCTCCACCACATTTACTGTCAGACTGGCCGAATTAGACCGATTCTGCCTCTTTCTCTTGCCTCTACATGTGAAGAACAGGGTGCTTGTGAGCATATTGTGCAGTTCCAGGGTAGCTGGCTTGGAACGGGACCGGTGGGGCAGAGCAATCCTAGCGGCTCGCCCGAGCAGTGGAAGCCGGCGAGGGTGCGCGTTCAGCCGGATGAATGGGGCGCTGTCAGGGCCCCTCTCGTGGAGGATAAAAATCATGCTTTTTCCCTCATTACACATCCCATGCGAGCTTGTAATGATAAAACCTGATCCAAATCACACATTGCAGCTCAATATTCAGTGAGGACAGGGCCTTTTTAAGTCGAAATGTGCAAAAAAGCATCCTATCGCTCTGAAACGGCTGTTTTGCTCTCCACCACATTTACTGTCAGACTGGCCGAATTAGACCGATTCTGCCTCTTTCTTGCCTCTACATGTGAAGAACAGGGTGCTTGTGAGCATATTGTGCAGTTTCAAGCAGGTAGCTGGCTTGGAACGGGACCGGTGGGGCAGAGCAATCCTAGCGGCTCGCCCGAGCAGTGGAAGCCGGCGAGGGTGCGCGTTCAGCCGGATGAATGGGGCGCTGTCAGGGCCCCTCTCGTGGAGGATAAAAATCATGCTTTTTCCCTCATTACACATCCCATGCGAGCTTGTAATGATAAAACCTGATCCAAATCACACATTGCAGCTCAATATTCAGTGAGGACAGGGCCTTTTTAAGTCGAAATGTGCAAAAAAGCATCCTATCGCTCTGAAACGGCTGTTTTGCTCTCCACCACATTTACTGTCAGACTGGCCGAATTAGACCGATTCTGCCTCTTTCTTGCCTCTACATGTGAAGAACAGGGTGCTTGTGAGCATATTGTGCAGTTTCCAGCAGGTAGCTGGCTTGGAACGGGACCGGTGGGGCAGAGCAATCCTAGCGGCTCGCCCGAGCAGTGGAAGCCGGCGAGGGTGCGCGTTCAGCCGGATGAATGGGGCGCTGTCAGGGCCCCTCTCGTGGAGGATAAAAATCATGCTTTTTCCCTCATTACACATCCCATGCGAGCTTGTAATGATAAAACCTGATCCAAATCACACATTGCAGCTCAATATTCAGTGAGGACAGGGCCTTTTTAAGTCGAAATGTGCAAAACAGCATCCTATCGCTCTGAAACGGCTGTTTTGCTCTCCACCACATTTACTGTCAGACTGGCCGAATTAGACCGATTCTGCCTCTTTCTTGCCTCTACATGTGAAGAACAGGGTGCTTGTGAGCATATTGTGCAGTTTCCAGCAGGTAGCTGGCTTGGAACGGGACCGGTGGGGCAGAGCAATCCTAGCGGCTCGCCCGAGCAGTGGAAGCCGGCGAGGGTGCGCGTTCAGCCGGATGAATGGGGCGCTGTCAGGGCCCCTCTCGTGGAGGATAAAAATCATGCTTTTTCCCTCATTACACATCCCATGCGAGCTTGTAATGATAAAACCTGATCCAAATCACACATTGCAGCTCAATATTCAGTGAGGACAGGGCCTTTTTAAGTCGAAATGTGCAAAACAGCATCCTATCGCTCTGAAACGGCTGTTTTGCTCTCCACCACATTTACTGTCAGACTGGCCGAATTAGACCGATTCTGCCTCTTTCTTGCCTCTACATGTGAAGAACAGGGTGCTTGTGAGCATATTGTGCAGTTTCCAGCAGGTAGCTGGCTTGGAACGGGACCGGTGGGGCAGAGCAATCCTAGCGGCTCGCCCGAGCAGTGGAAGCCGGCGAGGGTGCGCGTTCAGCCGGATGAATGGGGCGCTGTCAGGGCCCCTCTCGTGGAGGATAAAAATCATGCTTTTTCCCTCATTACACATCCCATGCGAGCTTGTAATGATAAAACCTCATCCAAATCACACATTGCAGCTCAATATTCAGTGAGGACAGGGCCTTTTTAAGTCGAAATGTGCAAAACAGCATCCTATCGCTCTGAAACGGCTGTTTTGCTCTCCACCACATTTACTGTCAGACTGGCCGAATTAGACCGATTCTGCCTCTTTCTTGCCTCTACATGTGAAGAACAGGGTGCTTGTGAGCATATTGTGCAGTTTCCAGCAGGTAGCTGGCTTGGAACGGGACCGGTGGGGCAGAGCAATCCTAGCGGCTCGCCCGAGCAGTGGAAGCCGGCGAGGGTGCGCGTTCAGCCGGATGAATGGGGCGCTGTCAGGGCCCCTCTCGTGGAGGATAAAAATCATGCTTTTTCCCTCATTACACATCCCATGCGAGCTTGTAATGATAAAACCTGATCCAAATCACACATTGCAGCTCAATATTCAGTGAGGACAGGGCCTTTTTAAGTCGAAATGTGCAAAAAAGCATCCTATCGCTCTGAAACGGCTGTTTTGCTCTCCACCACATTTACTGTCAGACTGGCCGAATTAGACCGATTCTGCCTCTTTCTTGCCTCTACATGTGAAGAACAGGGTGCTTGTGAGCATATTGTGCAGTTTCCAGCAGGTAGCTGGCTTGGAACGGGACCGGTGGGGCAGAGCAATCCTAGCGGCTCGCCCGAGCAGTGGAAGCCGGCGAGGGTGCGCGTTCAGCCGGATGAATGGGGCGCTGTCAGGGCCCCTCTCGTGGAGGATAAAAATCATGCTTTTTCCCTCATTACACATCCCATGCGAGCTTGTAATGATAAAACCTGATCCAAATCACACATTGCAGCTCAATATTCAGTGAGGACAGGGCCTTTTTAAGTCGAAATGTGCAAAACAGCATCCTATCGCTCTGAAACGGCTGTTTTGCTCTCCACCACATTTACTGTCAGACTGGCCGAATTAGACCGATTCTGCCTCTTTCTTGCCTCTACATGTGAAGAACAGGGTGCTTGTGAGCATATTGTGCAGTTTCCAGCAGGTAGCTGGCTCGGAACGGGACCGGTGGGGCAGAGCAATCCTAGCGGCTCGCCCGAGCAGTGGAAGCCGGCGAGGGTGCGCGTTCAGCCGGATGAATGGGGCGCTGTCAGGGCCCCTCTCGTGGAGGATAAAAATCATGCTTTTTCCCCCCCCTCATTACACATCCCATGCGAGCTTGTAATGATAAAACCTGATCCAAATCACACATTGCAGCTCAATATTCAGTGAGGACAGGGCCTTTTTAAGTCGAAATGTGCAAAAAAGCATCCTATCGCTCTGAAACGGCTGTTTTGCTCTCCACCACATTTACTGTCAGACTGGCCGAATTAGACCGATTCTGCCTCTTTCTTGCCTCTACATGTGAAGAACAGGGTGCTTGTGAGCATATTGTGCAGTTTCAAGCAGGTAGCTGGCTCGGAACGGGACCGGTGGGGCAGAGCAATCCTAGCGGCTCGCCCGAGCAGTGGAAGCCGGCGAGGGTGCGCGTTCAGCCGGATGAATGGGGCGCTGTCAGGGCCCCTCTCGTGGAGGATAAAAATCATGCTTTTTCCCTCATTACACATCCCATGCGAGCTTGTAATGATAAAACCTGATCCAAATCACACATTGCAGCTCAATATCCAGTGAGGACAGGGCCTTTTTAAGTCGAAATGTGCAAAACAGCATCCTATCGCTCTGAAACGGCTGTTTTGCTCTCCACCACATTTACTGTCAGACTGGCCGAATTAGACCGATTCTGCCTCTTTCTTGCCTCTACATGTGAAGAACAGGGTGCTTGTGAGCATATTGTGCAGTTTCCAGCAGGTAGCTGGCTTGGAACGGGACCGGTGGGGCAGAGCAATCCTAGCGGCTCGCCCGAGCAGTGGAAGCCGGCGAGGGTGCGCGTTCAGCCGGATGAATGGGGCGCTGTCAGGGCCCCTCTCGTGGAGGATAAAAATCATGCTTTTTCCCTCATTACACATCCCATGCGAGCTTGTAATGATAAAACCTGATCCAAATCACACATTGCAGCTCAATATTCAGTGAGGACAGGGCCTTTTTAAGTCGAAATGTGCAAAACAGCATCCTATCGCTCTGAAACGGCTGTTTTGCTCTCCACCACATTTACTGTCAGACTGGCCGAATTAGACCGATTCTGCCTCTTTCTTGCCTCTACATGTGAAGAACAGGGTGCTTGTGAGCATATTGTGCAGTTTCCAGCAGGTAGCTGGCTTGGAACGGGACCGGTGGGGCAGAGCAATCCTAGCGGCTCGCCCGAGCAGTGGAAGCCGGCGAGGGTGCGCGTTCAGCCGGATGAATGGGGCGCTGTCAGGGCCCCTCTCGTGGAGGATAAAAATCATGCTTTTTCCCTCATTACACATCCCATGCGAGCTTGTAATGATAAAACCTGATCCAAATCACACATTGCAGCTCAATATTCAGTGAGGACAGGGCCTTTTTAAGTCGAAATGTGCAAAACAGCATCCTATCGCTCTGAAACGGCTGTTTTGCTCTCCACCACATTTACTGTCAGACTGGCCGAATTAGACCGATTCTGCCTCTTTCTTGCCTCTACATGTGAAGAACAGGGTGCTTGTGAGCATATTGTGCAGTTTCCAGCAGGTAGCTGGCTCGGAACGGGACCGGTGGGGCAGAGCAATCCTAGCGGCTCGCCCGAGCAGTGGAAGCCGGCGAGGGTGCGCGTTCAGCCGGATGAATGGGGCGCTGTCAGGGCCCCTCTCGTGGAGGATAAAAATCATGCTTTTTCCCTCATTACACATCCCATGCGAGCTTGTAATGATAAAACCTGATCCAAATCACACATTGCAGCTCAATATTCAGTGAGGACAGGGCCTTTTTAAGTCGAAATGTGCAAAAAAGCATCCTATCGCTCTGAAACGGCTGTTTTGCTCTCCACCACATTTACTGTCAGACTGGCCGAATTAGACCGATTCTGCCTCTTTCTTGCCTCTACATGTGAAGAACAGGGTGCTTGTGAGCATATTGTGCAGTTTCAAGCAGGTAGCTGGCTCGGAACGGGACCGGTGGGGCAGAGCAATCCTAGCGGCTCGCCCGAGCAGTGGAAGCCGGCGAGGGTGCGCGTTCAGCCGGATGAATGGGGCGCTGTCAGGGCCCCTCTCGTGGAGGATAAAAATCATGCTTTTTCCCTCATTACACATCCCATGCGAGCTTGTAATGATAAAACCTGATCCAAATCACACATTGCAGCTCAATATCCAGTGAGGACAGGGCCTTTTTAAGTCGAAATGTGCAAAACAGCATCCTATCGCTCTGAAACGGCTGTTTTGCTCTCCACCACATTTACTGTCAGACTGGCCGAATTAGACCGATTCTGCCTCTTTCTTGCCTCTACATGTGAAGAACAGGGTGCTTGTGAGCATATTGTGCAGTTTCCAGCAGGTAGCTGGCTTGGAACGGGACCGGTGGGGCAGAGCAATCCTAGCGGCTCGCCCGAGCAGTGGAAGCCGGCGAGGGTGCGCGTTCAGCCGGATGAATGGGGCGCTGTCAGGGCCCCTCTCGTGGAGGATAAAATCATGCTTTTTCCCTCATTACACATCCCATGCGAGCTTGTAATGATAAAACCTGATCCAAATCACACATTGCAGCTCAATATTCAGTGAGGACAGGGCCTTTTTAAGTCGAAATGTGCAAAACAGCATCCTATCGCTCTGAAACGGCTGTTTTGCTCTCCACCACATTTACTGTCAGACTGGCCGAATTAGACCGATTCTGCCTCTTTCTTGCCTCTACATGTGAAGAACAGGGTGCTTGTGAGCATATTGTGCAGTTTCCAGCAGGTAGCTGGCTTGGAACGGGACCGGTGGGGCAGAGCAATCCTAGCGGCTCGCCCGAGCAGTGGAAGCCGGCGAGGGTGCGCGTTCAGCCGGATGAATGGGGCGCTGTCAGGGCCCCTCTCGTGGAGGATAAAAATCATGCTTTTTCCCTCATTACACATCCCATGCGAGCTTGTAATGATAAAACCTCATCCAAATCACACATTGCAGCTCAATATTCAGTGAGGACAGGGCCTTTTTAAGTCGAAATGTGCAAAACAGCATCCTATCGCTCTGAAACGGCTGTTTTGCTCTCCACCACATTTACTGTCAGACTGGCCGAATTAGACCGATTCTGCCTCTTTCTTGCCTCTACATGTGAAGAACAGGGTGCTTGTGAGCATATTGTGCAGTTTCCAGCAGGTAGCTGGCTTGGAACGGGACCGGTGGGGCAGAGCAATCCTAGCGGCTCGCCCGAGCAGTGGAAGCCGGCGAGGGTGCGCGTTCAGCCGGATGAATGGGGCGCTGTCAGGGCCCCTCTCGTGGAGGATAAAAATCATGCTTTTTCCCTCATTACACATCCCATGCGAGCTTGTAATGATAAAACCTCATCCAAATCACACATTGCAGCTCAATATTCAGTGAGGACAGGGCCTTTTTAAGTCGAAATGTGCAAAACAGCATCCTATCGCTCTGAAACGGCTGTTTTGCTCTCCACCACATTTACTGTCAGACTGGCCGAATTAGACCGATTCTGCCTCTTTCTTGCCTCTACATGTGAAGAACAGGGTGCTTGTGAGCATATTGTGCAGTTTCCAGCAGGTAGCTGGCTTGGAACGGGACCGGTGGGGCAGAGCAATCCTAGCGGCTCGCCCGAGCAGTGGAAGCCGGCGAGGGTGCGCGTTCAGCCGGATGAATGGGGCGCTGTCAGGGCCCCTCTCGTGGAGGATAAAAATCATGCTTTTTCCCTCATTACACATCCCATGCGAGCTTGTAATGATAAAACCTGATCCAAATCACACATTGCAGCTCAATATTCAGTGAGGACAGGGCCTTTTTAAGTCGAAATGTGCAAAAAAGCATCCTATCGCTCTGAAACGGCTGTTTTGCTCTCCACCACATTTACTGTCAGACTGGCCGAATTAGACCGATTCTGCCTCTTTCTTGCCTCTACATGTGAAGAACAGGGTGCTTGTGAGCATATTGTGCAGTTTCCAGCAGGTAGCTGGCTTGGAACGGGACCGGTGGGGCAGAGCAATCCTAGCGGCTCGCCCGAGCAGTGGAAGCCGGCGAGGGTGCGCGTTCAGCCGGATGAATGGGGCGCTGTCAGGGCCCCTCTCGTGGAGGATAAAAATCATGCTTTTTCCCTCATTACACATCCCATGCGAGCTTGTAATGATAAAACCTGATCCAAATCACACATTGCAGCTCAATATTCAGTGAGGACAGGGCCTTTTTAAGTCGAAATGTGCAAAACAGCATCCTATCGCTCTGAAACGGCTGTTTTGCTCTCCACCACATTTACTGTCAGACTGGCCGAATTAGACCGATTCTGCCTCTTTCTTGCCTCTACATGTGAAGAACAGGGTGCTTGTGAGCATATTGTGCAGTTTCCAGCAGGTAGCTGGCTCGGAACGGACCGGTGGGGCAGAGCAATCCTAGCGGCTCGCCCGAGCAGTGGAAGCCGGCGAGGGTGCGCGTTCAGCCGGATGAATGGGGCGCTGTCAGGGCCCCTCTCGTGGAGGATAAAAATCATGCTTTTTCCCTCATTACACATCCCATGCGAGCTTGTAATGATAAAACCTGATCCAAATCACACATTGCAGCTCAATATTCAGTGAGGACAGGGCCTTTTTAAGTCGAAATGTGCAAAAAAGCATCCTATCGCTCTGAAACGGCTGTTTTGCTCTCCACCACATTTACTGTCAGACTGGCCGAATTAGACCGATTCTGCCTCTTTCTTGCCTCTACATGTGAAGAACAGGGTGCTTGTGAGCATATTGTGCAGTTTCAAGCAGGTAGCTGGCTCGGAACGGGACCGGTGGGGCAGAGCAATCCTAGCGGCTCGCCCGAGCAGTGGAAGCCGGCGAGGGTGCGCGTTCAGCCGGATGAATGGGGCGCTGTCAGGGCCCCTCTCGTGGAGGATAAAAATCATGCTTTTTCCCTCATTACACATCCCATGCGAGCTTGTAATGATAAAACCTGATCCAAATCACACATTGCAGCTCAATATCCAGTGAGGACAGGGCCTTTTTAAGTCGAAATGTGCAAAACAGCATCCTATCGCTCTGAAACGGCTGTTTTGCTCTCCACCACATTTACTGTCAGACTGGCCGAATTAGACCGATTCTGCCTCTTCTTGCCTCTACATGTGAAGAACAGGGTGCTTGTGAGCATATTGTGCAGTTTCCAGCAGGTAGCTGGCTTGGAACGGGACCGGTGGGGCAGAGCAATCCTAGCGGCTCGCCCGAGCAGTGGAAGCCGGCGAGGGTGCGCGTTCAGCCGGATGAATGGGGCGCTGTCAGGGCCCCTCTCGTGGAGGATAAAAATCATGCTTTTTCCCTCATTACACATCCCATGCGAGCTTGTAATGATAAAACCTGATCCAAATCACACATTGCAGCTCAATATTCAGTGAGGACAGGGCCTTTTTAAGTCGAAATGTGCAAAACAGCATCCTATCGCTCTGAAACGGCTGTTTTGCTCTCCACCACATTTACTGTCAGACTGGCCGAATTAGACCGATTCTGCCTCTTTCTTGCCTCTACATGTGAAGAACAGGGTGCTTGTGAGCATATTGTGCAGTTTCCAGCAGGTAGCTGGCTTGGAACGGGACCGGTGGGGCAGAGCAATCCTAGCGGCTCGCCCGAGCAGTGGAAGCCGGCGAGGGTGCGCGTTCAGCCGGATGAATGGGGCGCTGTCAGGGCCCCTCTCGTGGAGGATAAAAATCATGCTTTTTCCCTCATTACACATCCCATGCGAGCTTGTAATGATAAAACCTCATCCAAATCACACATTGCAGCTCAATATTCAGTGAGGACAGGGCCTTTTTAAGTCGAAATGTGCAAAACAGCATCCTATCGCTCTGAAACGGCTGTTTTGCTCTCCACCACATTTACTGTCAGACTGGCCGAATTAGACCGATTCTGCCTCTTTCTTGCCTCTACATGTGAAGAACAGGGTGCTTGTGAGCATATTGTGCAGTTTCCAGCAGGTAGCTGGCTTGGAACGGGACCGGTGGGGCAGAGCAATCCTAGCGGCTCGCCCGAGCAGTGGAAGCCGGCGAGGGTGCGCGTTCAGCCGGATGAATGGGGCGCTGTCAGGGCCCCTCTCGTGGAGGATAAAAATCATGCTTTTTCCCTCATTACACATCCCATGCGAGCTTGTAATGATAAAACCTGATCCAAATCACACATTGCAGCTCAATATTCAGTGAGGACAGGGCCTTTTTAAGTCGAAATGTGCAAAAAAGCATCCTATCGCTCTGAAACGGCTGTTTTGCTCTCCACCACATTTACTGTCAGACTGGCCGAATTAGACCGATTCTGCCTCTTTCTTGCCTCTACATGTGAAGAACAGGGTGCTTGTGAGCATATTGTGCAGTTTCAAGCAGGTAGCTGGCTCGGAACGGGACCGGTGGGGCAGAGCAATCCTAGCGGCTCGCCCGAGCAGTGGAAGCCGGCGAGGGTGCGCGTTCAGCCGGATGAATGGGGCGCTGTCAGGGCCCCTCTCGTGGAGGATAAAAATCATGCTTTTTCCCTCATTACACATCCCATGCGAGCTTGTAATGATAAAACCTGATCCAAATCACACATTGCAGCTCAATATTCAGTGAGGACAGGGCCTTTTTAAGTCGAAATGTGCAAAAAAGCATCCTATCGCTCTGAAACGGCTGTTTTGCTCTCCACCACATTTACTGTCAGACTGGCCGAATTAGACCGATTCTGCCTCTTTCTTGCCTCTACATGTGAAGAACAGGGTGCTTGTGAGCATATTGTGCAGTTTCAAGCAGGTAGCTGGCTCGGAACGGGACCGGTGGGGCAGAGCAATCCTAGCGGCTCGCCCGAGCAGTGGAAGCCGGCGAGGGTGCGCGTTCAGCCGGATGAATGGGGCGCTGTCAGGGCCCCTCTCGTGGAGGATAAAAATCATGCTTTTTCCCTCATTACACATCCCATGCGAGCTTGTAATGATAAAACCTCATCCAAATCACACATTGCAGCTCAATATTCAGTGAGGACAGGGCCTTTTTAAGTCGAAATGTGCAAAACAGCATCCTATCGCTCTGAAACGGCTGTTTTGCTCTCCACCACATTTACTGTCAGACTGGCCGAATTAGACCGATTCTGCCTCTTTCTTGCCTCTACATGTGAAGAACAGGGTGCTTGTGAGCATATTGTGCAGTTTCCAGCAGGTAGCTGGCTTGGAACGGGACCGGTGGGGCAGAGCAATCCTAGCGGCTCGCCCGAGCAGTGGAAGCCGGCGAGGGTGCGCGTTCAGCCGGATGAATGGGGCGCTGTCAGGGCCCCTCTCGTGGAGGATAAAAATCATGCTTTTTCCCTCATTACACATCCCATGCGAGCTTGTAATGATAAAACCTGATCCAAATCACACATTGCAGCTCAATATTCAGTGAGGACAGGGCCTTTTTAAGTCGAAATGTGCAAAAAAGCATCCTATCGCTCTGAAACGGCTGTTTTGCTCTCCACCACATTTACTGTCAGACTGGCCGAATTAGACCGATTCTGCCTCTTTCTTGCCTCTACATGTGAAGAACAGGGTGCTTGTGAGCATATTGTGCAGTTTCAAGCAGGTAGCTGGCTTGGAACGGGACCGGTGGGGCAGAGCAATCCTAGCGGCTCGCCCGAGCAGTGGAAGCCGGCGAGGGTGCGCGTTCAGCCGGATGAATGGGGCGCTGTCAGGGCCCCTCTCGTGGAGGATAAAAATCATGCTTTTTCCCTCATTACACATCCCATGCGAGCTTGTAATGATAAAACCTGATCCAAATCACACATTGCAGCTCAATATTCAGTGAGGACAGGGCCTTTTTAAGTCGAAATGTGCAAAAAAGCATCCTATCGCTCTGAAACGGCTGTTTTGCTCTCCACCACATTTACTGTCAGACTGGCCGAATTAGACCGATTCTGCCTCTTTCTTGCCTCTACATGTGAAGAACAGGGTGCTTGTGAGCATATTGTGCAGTTTCCAGCAGGTAGCTGGCTCGGAACGGGACCGGTGGGGCAGAGCAATCCTAGCGGCTCGCCCGAGCAGTGGAAGCCGGCGAGGGTGCGCGTTCAGCCGGATGAATGGGGCGCTGTCAGGGCCCCTCTCGTGGAGGATAAAAATCATGCTTTTTCCCTCATTACACATCCCATGCGAGCTTGTAATGATAAAACCTGATCCAAATCACACATTGCAGCTCAATATTCAGTGAGGACAGGGCCTTTTTAAGTCGAAATGTGCAAAAAAGCATCCTATCGCTCTGAAACGGCTGTTTTGCTCTCCACCACATTTACTGTCAGACTGGCCGAATTAGACCGATTCTGCCTCTTTCTTGCCTCTACATGTGAAGAACAGGGTGCTTGTGAGCATATTGTGCAGTTTCAAGCAGGTAGCTGGCTCGGAACGGGACCGGTGGGGCAGAGCAATCCTAGCGGCTCGCCCGAGCAGTGGAAGCCGGCGAGGGTGCGCGTTCAGCCGGATGAATGGGGCGCTGTCAGGGCCCCTCTCGTGGAGGATAAAAATCATGCTTTTTCCCTCATTACACATCCCATGCGAGCTTGTAATGATAAAACCTGATCCAAATCACACATTGCAGCTCAATATTCAGTGAGGACAGGGCCTTTTTAAGTCGAAATGTGCAAAACAGCATCCTATCGCTCTGAAACGGCTGTTTTGCTCTCCACCACATTTACTGTCAGACTGGCCGAATTAGACCGATTCTGCCTCTTTCTTGCCTCTACATGTGAAGAACAGGGTGCTTGTGAGCATATTGTGCAGTTTCCAGCAGGTAGCTGGCTTGGAACGGGACCGGTGGGGCAGAGCAATCCTAGCGGCTCGCCCGAGCAGTGGAAGCCGGCGAGGGTGCGCGTTCAGCCGGATGAATGGGGCGCTGTCAGGGCCCCTCTCGTGGAGGATAAAAATCATGCTTTTTCCCTCATTACACATCCCATGCGAGCTTGTAATGATAAAACCTGATCCAAATCACACATTGCAGCTCAATATTCAGTGAGGACAGGGCCTTTTTAAGTCGAAATGTGCAAAACAGCATCCTATCGCTCTGAAACGGCTGTTTTGCTCTCCACCACATTTACTGTCAGACTGGCCGAATTAGACCGATTCTGCCTCTTTCTTGCCTCTACATGTGAAGAACAGGGTGCTTGTGAGCATATTGTGCACTTTCCAGCAGGTAGCTGGCTTGGAACGGGACCGGTGGGGCAGAGCAATCCTAGCGGCTCGCCCGAGCAGTGGAAGCCGGCGAGGGTGCGCGTTCAGCCGGATGAATGGGGCGCTGTCAGGGCCCCTCTCGTGGAGGATAAAAATCATGCTTTTTCCCTCATTACACATCCCATGCGAGCTTGTAATGATAAAACCTCATCCAAATCACACATTGCAGCTCAATATTCAGTGAGGACAGGGCCTTTTTAAGTCGAAATGTGCAAAAAAGCATCCTATCGCTCTGAAACGGCTGTTTTGCTCTCCACCACATTTGCTGTCAGACTGGCCGAATTAGACCGATTCTGCCTCTTTCTTGCCTCTACATGTGAAGAACAGGGTGCTTGTGAGCATATTGTGCAGTTTCAAGCAGGTAGCTGGCTTGGAACGGGACCGGTGGGGCAGAGCAATCCTAGCGGCTCGCCCGAGCAGTGGAAGCCGGCGAGGGTGCGCGTTCAGCCGGATGAATGGGGCGCTGTCAGGGCCCCTCTCGTGGAGGATAAAAATCATGCTTTTTCCCTCATTACACATCCCATGCGAGCTTGTAATGATAAAACCTGATCCAAATCACACATTGCAGCTCAATATTCAGTGAGGACAGGGCCTTTTTAAGTCGAAATGTGCAAAAAAGCATCCTATCGCTCTGAAACGGCTGTTTTGCTCTCCACCACATTTACTGTCAGACTGGCCGAATTAGACCGATTCTGCCTCTTTCTTGCCTCTACATGTGAAGAACAGGGTGCTTGTGAGCATATTGTGCAGTTTCCAGCAGGTAGCTGGCTTGGAACGGGACCGGTGGGGCAGAGCAATCCTAGCGGCTCGCCCGAGCAGTGGAAGCCGGCGAGGGTGCGCGTTCAGCCGGATGAATGGGGCGCTGTCAGGGCCCCTCTCGTGGAGGATAAAAATCATGCTTTTTCCCTCATTACACATCCCATGCGAGCTTGTAATGATAAAACCTCATCCAAATCACACATTGCAGCTCAATATTCAGTGAGGACAGGGCCTTTTTAAGTCGAAATGTGCAAAAAAGCATCCTATCGCTCTGAAACGGCTGTTTTGCTCTCCACCACATTTACTGTCAGACTGGCCGAATTAGACCGATTCTGCCTCTTTCTTGCCTCTACATGTGAAGAACAGGGTGCTTGTGAGCATATTGTGCAGTTTCACGCAGGTAGCTGGCTTGGAACGGGACCGGTGGGGCAGAGCAATCCTAGCGGCTCGCCCGAGCAGTGGAAGCCGGCGAGGGTGCGCGTTCAGCCGGATGAATGGGGCGCTGTCAGGGCCCCTCTCGTGGAGGATAAAAATCATGCTTTTTCCCTCATTACACATCCCATGCGAGCTTGTAATGATAAAACCTGATCCAAATCACACATTGCAGCTCAATATTCAGTGAGGACAGGGCCTTTTTAAGTCGAAATGTGCAAAACAGCATCCTATCGCTCTGAAACGGCTGTTTTGCTCTCCACCACATTTACTGTCAGACTGGCCGAATTAGACCGATTCTGCCTCTTTCTTGCCTCTACATGTGAAGAACAGGGTGCTTGTGAGCATATTGTGCAGTTTCCAGCAGGTAGCTGGCTCGGAACGGGACCGGTGGGGCAGAGCAATCCTAGCGGCTCGCCCGAGCAGTGGAAGCCGGCGAGGGTGCGCGTTCAGCCGGATGAATGGGGCGCTGTCAGGGCCCCTCTCGTGGAGGATAAAAATCATGCTTTTTCCCTCATTACACATCCCATGCGAGCTTGTAATGATAAAACCTGATCCAAATCACACATTGCAGCTCAATATTCAGTGAGGACAGGGCCTTTTTAAGTCGAAATGTGCAAAAAAGCATCCTATCGCTCTGAAACGGCTGTTTTGCTCTCCACCACATTTACTGTCAGACTGGCCGAATTAGACCGATTCTGCCTCTTTCTTGCCTCTACATGTGAAGAACAGGGTGCTTGTGAGCATATTGTGCAGTTTCAAGCAGGTAGCTGGCTCGGAACGGGACCGGTGGGGCAGAGCAATCCTAGCGGCTCGCCCGAGCAGTGGAAGCCGGCGAGGGTGCGCGTTCAGCCGGATGAATGGGGCGCTGTCAGGGCCCCTCTCGTGGAGGATAAAAATCATGCTTTTTCCCTCATTACACATCCCATGCGAGCTTGTAATGATAAAACCTGATCCAAATCACACATTGCAGCTCAATATTCAGTGAGGACAGGGCCTTTTTAAGTCGAAATGTGCAAAACAGCATCCTATCGCTCTGAAACGGCTGTTTTGCTCTCCACCACATTTACTGTCAGACTGGCCGAATTAGACCGATTCTGCCTCTTTCTTGCCTCTACATGTGAAGAACAGGGTGCTTGTGAGCATATTGTGCAGTTTCCAGCAGGTAGCTGGCTTGGAACGGGACCGGTGGGGCAGAGCAATCCTAGCGGCTCGCCCGAGCAGTGGAAGCCGGCGAGGGTGCGCGTTCAGCCGGATGAATGGGGCGCTGTCAGGGCCCCTCTCATGGAGGATAAAAATCATGCTTTTTCCCTCATTACACATCCCATGCGAGCTTGTAATGATAAAACCTGATCCAAATCACACATTGCAGCTCAATATTCAGTGAGGACAGGGCCTTTTTAAGTCGAAATGTGCAAAACAGCATCCTATCGCTCTGAAACGGCTGTTTTGCTCTCCACCACATTTACTGTCAGACTGGCCGAATTAGACCGATTCTGCCTCTTTCTTGCCTCTACATGTGAAGAACAGGGTGCTTGTGAGCATATTGTGCACTTTCCAGCAGGTAGCTGGCTTGGAACGGGACCGGTGGGGCAGAGCAATCCTAGCGGCTCGCCCGAGCAGTGGAAGCCGGCGAGGGTGCGCGTTCAGCCGGATGAATGGGGCGCTGTCAGGGCCCCTCTCGTGGAGGATAAAAATCATGCTTTTTCCCTCATTACACATCCCATGCGAGCTTGTAATGATAAAACCTCATCCAAATCACACATTGCAGCTCAATATTCAGTGAGGACAGGGCCTTTTTAAGTCGAAATGTGCAAAAAAGCATCCTATCGCTCTGAAACGGCTGTTTTGCTCTCCACCACATTTGCTGTCAGACTGGCCGAATTAGACCGATTCTGCCTCTTTCTTGCCTCTACATGTGAAGAACAGGGTGCTTGTGAGCATATTGTGCAGTTTCAAGCAGGTAGCTGGCTTGGAACGGGACCGGTGGGGCAGAGCAATCCTAGCGGCTCGCCCGAGCAGTGGAAGCCGGCGAGGGTGCGCGTTCAGCCGGATGAATGGGGCGCTGTCAGGGCCCCTCTCGTGGAGGATAAAAATCATGCTTTTTCCCTCATTACACATCCCATGCGAGCTTGTAATGATAAAACCTGATCCAAATCACACATTGCAGCTCAATATTCAGTGAGGACAGGGCCTTTTTAAGTCGAAATGTGCAAAAAAGCATCCTATCGCTCTGAAACGGCTGTTTTGCTCTCCACCACATTTACTGTCAGACTGGCCGAATTAGACCGATTCTGCCTCTTTCTTGCCTCTACATGTGAAGAACAGGGTGCTTGTGAGCATATTGTGCAGTTTCCAGCAGGTAGCTGGCTTGGAACGGGACCGGTGGGGCAGAGCAATCCTAGCGGCTCGCCCGAGCAGTGGAAGCCGGCGAGGGTGCGCGTTCAGCCGGATGAATGGGGCGCTGTCAGGGCCCCTCTCGTGGAGGATAAAAATCATGCTTTTTCCCTCATTACACATCCCATGCGAGCTTGTAATGATAAAACCTGATCCAAATCACACATTGCAGCTCAATATTCAGTGAGGACAGGGCCTTTTTAAGTCGAAATGTGCAAAACAGCATCCTATCGCTCTGAAACGGCTGTTTTGCTCTCCACCACATTTACTGTCAGACTGGCCGGATTAGACCGATTCTGCCTCTTTCTTGCCTCTACATGTGAAGAACAGGGTGCTTGTGAGCATATTGTGCACTTTCCAGCAGGTAGCTGGCTTGGAACGGGACCGGTGGGGCAGAGCAATCCTAGCGGCTCGCCCGAGCAGTGGAAGCCGGCGAGGGTGCGCGTTCAGCCGGATGAATGGGGCGCTGTCAGGGCCCCTCTCGTGGAGGATAAAAATCATGCTTTTTCCCTCATTACACATCCCATGCGAGCTTGTAATGATAAAACCTCATCCAAATCACACATTGCAGCTCAATATTCAGTGAGGACAGGGCCTTTTTAAGTCGAAATGTGCAAAAAAGCATCCTATCGCTCTGAAACGGCTGTTTTGCTCTCCACCACATTTACTGTCAGACTGGCCGAATTAGACCGATTCTGCCTCTTTCTTGCCTCTACATGTGAAGAACAGGGTGCTTGTGAGCATATTGTGCACTTTCCAGCAGGTAGCTGGCTTGGAACGGGACCGGTGGGGCAGAGCAATCCTAGCGGCTCGCCCGAGCAGTGGAAGCCGGCGAGGGTGCGCGTTCAGCCGGATGAATGGGGCGCTGTCAGGGCCCCTCTCGTGGAGGATAAAAATCATGCTTTTTCCCTCATTACACATCCCATGCGAGCTTGTAATGATAAAACCTCATCCAAATCACACATTGCAGCTCAATATTCAGTGAGGACAGGGCCTTTTTAAGTCGAAATGTGCAAAAAAGCATCCTATCGCTCTGAAACGGCTGTTCTGCTCTCCACCACATTTACTGTCAGACTGGCCGAATTAGACCGATTCTGCCTCTTTCTTGCCTCTACATGTGAAGAACAGGGTGCTTGTGAGCATATTGTGCAGTTTCCAGCAGGTAGCTGGCTTGGAACGGGACCGGTGGGGCAGAGCAATCCTAGCGGCTCGCCCGAGCAGTGGAAGCCGGCGAGGGTGCGCGTTCAGCCGGATGAATGGGGCGCTGTCAGGGCCCCTCTCGTGGAGGATAAAAATCATGCTTTTTCCCTCATTACACATCCCATGCGAGCTTGTAATGATAAAACCTGATCCAAATCACACATTGCAGCTCAATATTCAGTGAGGACAGGGCCTTTTTAAGTCGAAATGTGCAAAACAGCATCCTATCGCTCTGAAACGGCTGTTTTGCTCTCCACCACATTTACTGTCAGACTGGCCGAATTAGACCGATTCTGCCTCTTTCTTGCCTCTACATGTGAAGAACAGGGTGCTTGTGAGCATATTGTGCAGTTTCCAGCAGGTAGCTGGCTTGGAACGGGACCGGTGGGGCAGAGCAATCCTAGCGGCTCGCCCGAGCAGTGGAAGCCGGCGAGGGTGCGCGTTCAGCCGGATGAATGGGGCGCTGTCAGGGCCCCTCTCGTGGAGGATAAAAATCATGCTTTTTCCCTCATTACACATCCCATGCGAGCTTGTAATGATAAAACCTGATCCAAATCACACATTGCAGCTCAATATTCAGTGAGGACAGGGCCTTTTTAAGTCGAAATGTGCAAAAAAGCATCCTATCGCTCTGAAACGGCTGTTTTGCTCTCCACCACATTTACTGTCAGACTGGCCGAATTAGACCGATTCTGCCTCTTTCTTGCCTCTACATGTGAAGAACAGGGTGCTTGTGAGCATATTGTGCAGTTTCCAGCAGGTAGCTGGCTTGGAACGGGACCGGTGGGGCAGAGCAATCCTAGCGGCTCGCCCGAGCAGTGGAAGCCGGCGAGGGTGCGCGTTCAGCCGGATGAATGGGGCGCTGTCAGGGCCCCTCTCGTGGAGGATAAAAATCATGCTTTTTCCCTCATTACACATCCCATGCGAGCTTGTAATGATAAAACCTGATCCAAATCACACATTGCAGCTCAATATTCAGTGAGGACAGGGCCTTTTTAAGTCGAAATGTGCAAAAAAGCATCCTATCGCTCTGAAACGGCTGTTTTGCTCTCCACCACATTTACTGTCAGACTGGCCGAATTAGACCGATTCTGCCTCTTTCTTGCCTCTACATGTGAAGAACAGGGTGCTTGTGAGCATATTGTGCACTTTCCAGCAGGTAGCTGGCTTGGAACGGGACCGGTGGGGCAGAGCAATCCTAGCGGCTCGCCCGAGCAGTGGAAGCCGGCGAGGGTGCGCGTTCAGCCGGATGAATGGGGCGCTGTCAGGGCCCCTCTCGTGGAGGATAAAAATCATGCTTTTTCCCTCATTACACATCCCATGCGAGCTTGTAATGATAAAACCTGATCCAAATCACACATTGCAGCTCAATATTCAGTGAGGACAGGGCCTTTTTAAGTCGAAATGTGCAAAAAAGCATCCTATCGCTCTGAAACGGCTGTTTTGCTCTCCACCACATTTACTGTCAGACTGGCCGAATTAGACCGATTCTGCCTCTTTCTTGCCTCTACATGTGAAGAACAGGGTGCTTGTGAGCATATTGTGCAGTTTCCAGCAGGTAGCTGGCTTGGAACGGGACCGGTGGGGCAGAGCAATCCTAGCGGCTCGCCCGAGCAGTGGAAGCCGGCGAGGGTGCGCGTTCAGCCGGATGAATGGGGCGCTGTCAGGGCCCCTCTCGTGGAGGATAAAAATCATGCTTTTTCCCTCATTACACATCCCATGCGAGCTTGTAATGATAAAACCTGATCCAAATCACACATTGCAGCTCAATATTCAGTGAGGACAGGGCCTTTTTAAGTCGAAATGTGCAAAAAAGCATCCTATCGCTCTGAAACGGCTGTTCTGCTCTCCACCACATTTACTGTCAGACTGGCCGAATTAGACCGATTCTGCCTCTTTCTTGCCTCTACATGTGAAGAACAGGGTGCTTGTGAGCATATTGTGCAGTTTCCAGCAGGTAGCTGGCTTGGAACGGGACCGGTGGGGCAGAGCAATCCTAGCGGCTCGCCCGAGCAGTGGAAGCCGGCGAGGGTGCGCGTTCAGCCGGATGAATGGGGCGCTGTCAGGGCCCCTCTCGTGGAGGATAAAAATCATGCTTTTTCCCTCATTACACATCCCATGCGAGCTTGTAATGATAAAACCTCATCCAAATCACACATTGCAGCTCAATATTCAGTGAGGACAGGGCCTTTTTAAGTCGAAATGTGCAAAACAGCATCCTATCGCTCTGAAACGGCTGTTTTGCTCTCCACCACATTTACTGTCAGACTGGCCGAATTAGACCGATTCTGCCTCTTTCTTGCCTCTACATGTGAAGAACAGGGTGCTTGTGAGCATATTGTGCAGTTTCCAGCAGGTAGCTGGCTTGGAACGGGACCGGTGGGGCAGAGCAATCCTAGCGGCTCGCCCGAGCAGTGGAAGCCGGCGAGGGTGCGCGTTCAGCCGGATGAATGGGGCGCTGTCAGGGCCCCTCTCGTGGAGGATAAAAATCATGCTTTTTCCCTCATTACACATCCCATGCGAGCTTGTAATGATAAAACCTGATCCAAATCACACATTGCAGCTCAATATTCAGTGAGGACAGGGCCTTTTTAAGTCGAAATGTGCAAAAAAGCATCCTATCGCTCTGAAACGGCTGTTCTGCTCTCCACCACATTTACTGTCAGACTGGCCGAATTAGACCGATTCTGCCTCTTTCTTGCCTCTACATGTGAAGAACAGGGTGCTTGTGAGCATATTGTGCAGTTTCCAGCAGGTAGCTGGCTTGGAACGGGACCGGTGGGGCAGAGCAATCCTAGCGGCTCGCCCGAGCAGTGGAAGCCGGCGAGGGTGCGCGTTCAGCCGGATGAATGGGGCGCTGTCAGGGCCCCTCTCGTGGAGGATAAAAATCATGCTTTTTCCCTCATTACACATCCCATGCGAGCTTGTAATGATAAAACCTCATCCAAATCACACATTGCAGCTCAATATTCAGTGAGGACAGGGCCTTTTTAAGTCGAAATGTGCAAAACAGCATCCTATCGCTCTGAAACGGCTGTTTTGCTCTCCACCACATTTACTGTCAGACTGGCCGAATTAGACCGATTCTGCCTCTTTCTTGCCTCTACATGTGAAGAACAGGGTGCTTGTGAGCATATTGTGCAGTTTCCAGCAGGTAGCTGGCTTGGAACGGGACCGGTGGGGCAGAGCAATCCTAGCGGCTCGCCCGAGCAGTGGAAGCCGGCGAGGGTGCGCGTTCAGCCGGATGAATGGGGCGCTGTCAGGGCCCCTCTCGTGGAGGATAAAAATCATGCTTTTTCCCTCATTACACATCCCATGCGAGCTTGTAATGATAAAACCTCATCCAAATCACACATTGCAGCTCAATATTCAGTGAGGACAGGGCCTTTTTAAGTCGAAATGTGCAAAACAGCATCCTATCGCTCTGAAACGGCTGTTTTGCTCTCCACCACATTTACTGTCAGACTGGCCGAATTAGACCGATTCTGCCTCTTTCTTGCCTCTACATGTGAAGAACAGGGTGCTTGTGAGCATATTGTGCAGTTTCAAGCAGGTAGCTGGCTTGGAACGGGACCGGTGGGGCAGAGCAATCCTAGCGGCTCGCCCGAGCAGTGGAAGCCGGCGAGGGTGCGCGTTCAGCCGGATGAATGGGGCGCTGTCAGGGCCCCTCTCGTGGAGGATAAAAATCATGCTTTTTCCCTCATTACACATCCCATGCGAGCTTGTAATGATAAAACCTGATCCAAATCACACATTGCAGCTCAATATTCAGTGAGGACAGGGCCTTTTTAAGTCGAAATGTGCAAAACAGCATCCTATCGCTCTGAAACGGCTGTTTTGCTCTCCACCACATTTACTGTCAGACTGGCCGAATTAGACCGATTCTGCCTCTTTCTTGCCTCTACATGTGAAGAACAGGGTGCTTGTGAGCATATTGTGCAGTTTCCAGCAGGTAGCTGGCTTGGAACGGGACCGGTGGGGCAGAGCAATCCTAGCGGCTCGCCCGAGCAGTGGAAGCCGGCGAGGGTGCGCGTTCAGCCGGATGAATGGGGCGCTGTCAGGGCCCCTCTCGTGGAGGATAAAAATCATGCTTTTTCCCTCATTACACATCCCATGCGAGCTTGTAATGATAAAACCTCATCCAAATCACACATTGCAGCTCAATATTCAGTGAGGACAGGGCCTTTTTAAGTCGAAATGTGCAAAAAAGCATCCTATCGCTCTGAAACGGCTGTTTTGCTCTCCACCACATTTACTGTCAGACTGGCCGAATTAGACCGATTCTGCCTCTTTCTTGCCTCTACATGTGAAGAACAGGGTGCTTGTGAGCATATTGTGCAGTTTCAAGCAGGTAGCTGGCTTGGAACGGGACCGGTGGGGCAGAGCAATCCTAGCGGCTCGCCCGAGCAGTGGAAGCCGGCGAGGGTGCGCGTTCAGCCGGATGAATGGGGCGCTGTCAGGGCCCCTCTCGTGGAGGATAAAAATCATGCTTTTTCCCTCATTACACATCCCATGCGAGCTTGTAATGATAAAACCTCATCCAAATCACACATTGCAGCTCAATATTCAGTGAGGACAGGGCCTTTTTAAGTCGAAATGTGCAAAAATGCATCCTATCGCTCTGAAACGGCTGTTTTGCTCTCCACCACATTTACTGTCAGACTGGCCGAATTAGACCGATTCTGCCTCTTTCTTGCCTCTACATGTGAAGAACAGGGTGCTTGTGAGCATATTGTGCAGTTTCCAGCAGGTAGCTGGCTTGGAACGGGACCGGTGGGGCAGAGCAATCCTAGCGGCTCGCCCGAGCAGTGGAAGCCGGCGAGGGTGCGCGTTCAGCCGGATGAATGGGGCGCTGTCAGGGCCCCTCTCGTGGAGGATAAAAATCATGCTTTTTCCCTCATTACACATCCCATGCGAGCTTGTAATGATAAAACCTCATCCAAATCACACATTGCAGCTCAATATTCAGTGAGGACAGGGCCTTTTTAAGTCGAAATGTGCAAAAAAGCATCCTATCGCTCTGAAACGGCTGTTTTGCTCTCCACCACATTTACTGTCAGACTGGCCGAATTAGACCGATTCTGCCTCTTTCTTGCCTCTACATGTGAAGAACAGGGTGCTTGTGAGCATATTGTGCAGTTTCAAGCAGGTAGCTGGCTTGGAACGGGACCGGTGGGGCAGAGCAATCCTAGCGGCTCGCCCGAGCAGTGGAAGCCGGCGAGGGTGCGCGTTCAGCCGGATGAATGGGGCGCTGTCAGGGCCCCTCTCGTGGAGGATAAAAATCATGCTTTTTCCCTCATTACACATCCCATGCGAGCTTGTAATGATGAAAACCTGATCCAAATCACACATTGCAGCTCAATATTCAGTGAGGACAGGGCCTTTTTAAGTCGAAATGTGCAAAACAGCATCCTATCGCTCTGAAACGGCTGTTTTGCTCTCCACCACATTTACTGTCAGACTGGCCGAATTAGACCGATTCTGCCTCTTTCTTGCCTCTACATGTGAAGAACAGGGTGCTTGTGAGCATATTGTGCAGTTTCCAGCAGGTAGCTGGCTTGGAACGGGACCGGTGGGGCAGAGCAATCCTAGCGGCTCGCCCGAGCAGTGGAAGCCGGCGAGGGTGCGCGTTCAGCCGGATGAATGGGGCGCTGTCAGGGCCCCTCTCGTGGAGGATATAAATCATGCTTTTTCCCTCATTACACATCCCATGCGAGCTTGTAATGATAAAACCTGATCCAAATCACACATTGCAGCTCAATATTCAGTGAGGACAGGGCCTTTTTAAGTCGAAATGTGCAAAAAAGCATCCTATCGCTCTGAAACGGCTGTTTTGCTCTCCACCACATTTACTGTCAGACTGGCCGAATTAGACCGATTCTGCCTCTTTCTTGCCTCTACATGTGAAGAACAGGGTGCTTGTGAGCATATTGTGCAGTTTCAAGCAGATAGCTGGCTTGGAACGGGACCGGTGGGGCAGAGCAATCCTAGCGGCTCGCCCGAGCAGTGGAAGCCGGCGAGGGTGCGCGTTCAGCCGGATGAATGGGGCGCTGTCAGGGCCCCTCTCGTGGAGGATAAAAATCATGCTTTTTCCCTCATTACACATCCCATGCGAGCTTGTAATGATAAAACCTGATCCAAATCACACATTGCAGCTCAATATTCAGTGAGGACAGGGCCTTTTTAAGTCGAAATGTGCAAAACAGCATCCTATCGCTCTGAAACGGCTGTTTTGCTCTCCACCACATTTACTGTCAGACTGGCCGAATTAGACCGATTCTGCCTCTTTCTTGCCTCTACATGTGAAGAACAGGGTGCTTGTGAGCATATTGTGCAGTTTCCAGCAGGTAGCTGGCTTGGAACGGGACCGGTGGGGCAGAGCAATCCTAGCGGCTCGCCCGAGCAGTGGAAGCCGGCGAGGGTGCGCGTTCAGCCGGATGAATGGGGCGCTGTCAGGGCCCCTCTCGTGGAGGATAAAAATCATGCTTTTTCCCTCATTACACTTCCCATGCGAGCTTGTAATGATAAAACCTGATCCAAATCACACATTGCAGCTCAATATTCAGTGAGGACAGGGCCTTTTTAAGTCGAAATGTGCAAAAAAGCATCCTATCGCTCTGAAACGGCTGTTTTGCTCTCCACCACATTTACTGTCAGACTGGCCGAATTAGACCGATTCTGCCTCTTTCTTGCCTCTACATGTGAAGAACAGGGTGCTTGTGAGCATATTGTGCAGTTTCAAGCAGGTAGCTGGCTTGGAACGGGACCGGTGGGGCAGAGCAATCCTAGCGGCTCGCCCGAGCAGTGGAAGCCGGCGAGGGTGCGCGTTCAGCCGGATGAATGGGGCGCTGTCAGGGCCCCTCTCGTGGAGGATAAAAATCATGCTTTTTCCCTCATTACACATCCCATGCGAGCTTGTAATGATAAAACCTGATCCAAATCACACATTGCAGCTCAATATTCAGTGAGGACAGGGCCTTTTTAAGTCGAAATGTGCAAAACAGCATCCTATCGCTCTGAAACGGCTGTTTTGCTCTCCACCACATTTACTGTCAGACTGGCCGAATTAGACCGATTCTGCCTCTTTCTTGCCTCTACATGTGAAGAACAGGGTGCTTGTGAGCATATTGTGCAGTTTCCAGCAGGTAGCTGGCTTGGAACGGGACCGGTGGGGCAGAGCAATCCTAGCGGCTCGCCCGAGCAGTGGAAGCCGGCGAGGGTGCGCGTTCAGCCGGATGAATGGGGCGCTGTCAGGGCCCCTCTCGTGGAGGATAAAAATCATGCTTTTTCCCTCATTACACATCCCATGCGAGCTTGTAATGATAAAACCTCATCCAAATCACACATTGCAGCTCAATATTCAGTGAGGACAGGGCCTTTTTAAGTCGAAATGTGCAAAAAAGCATCCTATCGCTCTGAAACGGCTGTTTTGCTCTCCACCACATTTACTGTCAGACTGGCCGGATTAGACCGATTCTGCCTCTTTCTTGCCTCTACATGTGAAGAACAGGGTGCTTGTGAGCATATTGTGCACTTTCCAGCAGGTAGCTGGCTTGGAACGGGACCGGTGGGGCAGAGCAATCCTAGCGGCTCGCCCGAGCAGTGGAAGCCGGCGAGGGTGCGCGTTCAGCCGGATGAATGGGGCGCTGTCAGGGCCCCTCTCGTGGAGGATAAAAATCATGCTTTTTCCCTCATTACACATCCCATGCGAGCTTGTAATGATAAAACCTCATCCAAATCACACATTGCAGCTCAATATTCAGTGAGGACAGGGCCTTTTTAAGTCGAAATGTGCAAAAAAGCATCCTATCGCTCTGAAACGGCTGTTTTGCTCTCCACCACATTTACTGTCAGACTGGCCGAATTAGACCGATTCTGCCTCTTTCTTGCCTCTACATGTGAAGAACAGGGTGCTTGTGAGCATATTGTGCAGTTTCAAGCAGGTAGCTGGCTTGGAACGGGACCGGTGGGGCAGAGCAATCCTAGCGGCTCGCCCGAGCAGTGGAAGCCGGCGAGGGTGCGCGTTCAGCCGGATGAATGGGGCGCTGTCAGGGCCCCTCTCGTGGAGGATAAAAATCATGCTTTTTCCCTCATTACACATCCCATGCGAGCTTGTAATGATGAAAACCTGATCCAAATCACACATTGCAGCTCAATATTCAGTGAGGACAGGGCCTTTTTAAGTCGAAATGTGCAAAACAGCATCCTATCGCTCTGAAACGGCTGTTTTGCTCTCCACCACATTTACTGTCAGACTGGCCGAATTAGACCGATTCTGCCTCTTTCTTGCCTCTACATGTGAAGAACAGGGTGCTTGTGAGCATATTGTGCAGTTTCCAGCAGGTAGCTGGCTTGGAACGGGACCGGTGGGGCAGAGCAATCCTAGCGGCTCGCCCGAGCAGTGGAAGCCGGCGAGGGTGCGCGTTCAGCCGGATGAATGGGGCGCTGTCAGGGCCCCTCTCGTGGAGGATATAAATCATGCTTTTTCCCTCATTACACATCCCATGCGAGCTTGTAATGATAAAACCTGATCCAAATCACACATTGCAGCTCAATATTCAGTGAGGACAGGGCCTTTTTAAGTCGAAATGTGCAAAAAAGCATCCTATCGCTCTGAAACGGCTGTTTTGCTCTCCACCACATTTACTGTCAGACTGGCCGAATTAGACCGATTCTGCCTCTTTCTTGCCTCTACATGTGAAGAACAGGGTGCTTGTGAGCATATTGTGCAGTTTCAAGCAGATAGCTGGCTTGGAACGGGACCGGTGGGGCAGAGCAATCCTAGCGGCTCGCCCGAGCAGTGGAAGCCGGCGAGGGTGCGCGTTCAGCCGGATGAATGGGGCGCTGTCAGGGCCCCTCTCGTGGAGGATAAAAATCATGCTTTTTCCCTCATTACACATCCCATGCGAGCTTGTAATGATAAAACCTGATCCAAATCACACATTGCAGCTCAATATTCAGTGAGGACAGGGCCTTTTTAAGTCGAAATGTGCAAAACAGCATCCTATCGCTCTGAAACGGCTGTTTTGCTCTCCACCACATTTACTGTCAGACTGGCCGAATTAGACCGATTCTGCCTCTTTCTTGCCTCTACATGTGAAGAACAGGGTGCTTGTGAGCATATTGTGCAGTTTCAAGCAGGTAGCTGGCTTGGAACGGGACCGGTGGGGCAGAGCAATCCTAGCGGCTCGCCCGAGCAGTGGAAGCCGGCGAGGGTGCGCGTTCAGCCGGATGAATGGGGCGCTGTCAGGGCCCCTCTCGTGGAGGATAAAAATCATGCTTTTTCCCTCATTACACATCCCATGCGAGCTTGTAATGATAAAACCTCATCCAAATCACACATTGCAGCTCAATATTCAGTGAGGACAGGGCCTTTTTAAGTCGAAATGTGCAAAAATGCATCCTATCGCTCTGAAACGGCTGTTTTGCTCTCCACCACATTTACTGTCAGACTGGCCGAATTAGACCGATTCTGCCTCTTTCTTGCCTCTACATGTGAAGAACAGGGTGCTTGTGAGCATATTGTGCAGTTTCCAGCAGGTAGCTGGCTTGGAACGGGACCGGTGGGGCAGAGCAATCCTAGCGGCTCGCCCGAGCAGTGGAAGCCGGCGAGGGTGCGCGTTCAGCCGGATGAATGGGGCGCTGTCAGGGCCCCTCTCGTGGAGGATAAAAATCATGCTTTTTCCCTCATTACACATCCCATGCGAGCTTGTAATGATAAAACCTCATCCAAATCACACATTGCAGCTCAATATTCAGTGAGGACAGGGCCTTTTTAAGTCGAAATGTGCAAAAAAGCATCCTATCGCTCTGAAACGGCTGTTTTGCTCTCCACCACATTTACTGTCAGACTGGCCGAATTAGACCGATTCTGCCTCTTTCTTGCCTCTACATGTGAAGAACAGGGTGCTTGTGAGCATATTGTGCAGTTTCAAGCAGGTAGCTGGCTTGGAACGGGACCGGTGGGGCAGAGCAATCCTAGCGGCTCGCCCGAGCAGTGGAAGCCGGCGAGGGTGCGCGTTCAGCCGGATGAATGGGGCGCTGTCAGGGCCCCTCTCGTGGAGGATAAAAATCATGCTTTTTCCCTCATTACACATCCCATGCGAGCTTGTAATGATGAAAACCTGATCCAAATCACACATTGCAGCTCAATATTCAGTGAGGACAGGGCCTTTTTAAGTCGAAATGTGCAAAACAGCATCCTATCGCTCTGAAACGGCTGTTTTGCTCTCCACCACATTTACTGTCAGACTGGCCGAATTAGACCGATTCTGCCTCTTTCTTGCCTCTACATGTGAAGAACAGGGTGCTTGTGAGCATATTGTGCAGTTTCCAGCAGGTAGCTGGCTTGGAACGGGACCGGTGGGGCAGAGCAATCCTAGCGGCTCGCCCGAGCAGTGGAAGCCGGCGAGGGTGCGCGTTCAGCCGGATGAATGGGGCGCTGTCAGGGCCCCTCTCGTGGAGGATATAAATCATGCTTTTTCCCTCATTACACATCCCATGCGAGCTTGTAATGATAAAACCTGATCCAAATCACACATTGCAGCTCAATATTCAGTGAGGACAGGGCCTTTTTAAGTCGAAATGTGCAAAAAAGCATCCTATCGCTCTGAAACGGCTGTTTTGCTCTCCACCACATTTACTGTCAGACTGGCCGAATTAGACCGATTCTGCCTCTTTCTTGCCTCTACATGTGAAGAACAGGGTGCTTGTGAGCATATTGTGCAGTTTCAAGCAGATAGCTGGCTTGGAACGGGACCGGTGGGGCAGAGCAATCCTAGCGGCTCGCCCGAGCAGTGGAAGCCGGCGAGGGTGCGCGTTCAGCCGGATGAATGGGGCGCTGTCAGGGCCCCTCTCGTGGAGGATAAAAATCATGCTTTTTCCCTCATTACACATCCCATGCGAGCTTGTAATGATAAAACCTGATCCAAATCACACATTGCAGCTCAATATTCAGTGAGGACAGGGCCTTTTTAAGTCGAAATGTGCAAAACAGCATCCTATCGCTCTGAAACGGCTGTTTTGCTCTCCACCACATTTACTGTCAGACTGGCCGAATTAGACCGATTCTGCCTCTTTCTTGCCTCTACATGTGAAGAACAGGGTGCTTGTGAGCATATTGTGCAGTTTCCAGCAGGTAGCTGGCTTGGAACGGGACCGGTGGGGCAGAGCAATCCTAGCGGCTCGCCCGAGCAGTGGAAGCCGGCGAGGGTGCGCGTTCAGCCGGATGAATGGGGCGCTGTCAGGGCCCCTCTCGTGGAGGATAAAAATCATGCTTTTTCCCTCATTACACTTCCCATGCGAGCTTGTAATGATAAAACCTGATCCAAATCACACATTGCAGCTCAATATTCAGTGAGGACAGGGCCTTTTTAAGTCGAAATGTGCAAAAAAGCATCCTATCGCTCTGAAACGGCTGTTTTGCTCTCCACCACATTTACTGTCAGACTGGCCGAATTAGACCGATTCTGCCTCTTTCTTGCCTCTACATGTGAAGAACAGGGTGCTTGTGAGCATATTGTGCAGTTTCAAGCAGGTAGCTGGCTTGGAACGGGACCGGTGGGGCAGAGCAATCCTAGCGGCTCGCCCGAGCAGTGGAAGCCGGCGAGGGTGCGCGTTCAGCCGGATGAATGGGGCGCTGTCAGGGCCCCTCTCGTGGAGGATAAAAATCATGCTTTTTCCCTCATTACACATCCCATGCGAGCTTGTAATGATAAAACCTGATCCAAATCACACATTGCAGCTCAATATTCAGTGAGGACAGGGCCTTTTTAAGTCGAAATGTGCAAAACAGCATCCTATCGCTCTGAAACGGCTGTTTTGCTCTCCACCACATTTACTGTCAGACTGGCCGAATTAGACCGATTCTGCCTCTTTCTTGCCTCTACATGTGAAGAACAGGGTGCTTGTGAGCATATTGTGCAGTTTCCAGCAGGTAGCTGGCTTGGAACGGGACCGGTGGGGCAGAGCAATCCTAGCGGCTCGCCCGAGCAGTGGAAGCCGGCGAGGGTGCGCGTTCAGCCGGATGAATGGGGCGCTGTCAGGGCCCCTCTCGTGGAGGATAAAAATCATGCTTTTTCCCTCATTACACATCCCATGCGAGCTTGTAATGATAAAACCTCATCCAAATCACACATTGCAGCTCAATATTCAGTGAGGACAGGGCCTTTTTAAGTCGAAATGTGCAAAAAAGCATCCTATCGCTCTGAAACGGCTGTTTTGCTCTCCACCACATTTACTGTCAGACTGGCCGGATTAGACCGATTCTGCCTCTTTCTTGCCTCTACATGTGAAGAACAGGGTGCTTGTGAGCATATTGTGCACTTTCCAGCAGGTAGCTGGCTTGGAACGGGACCGGTGGGGCAGAGCAATCCTAGCGGCTCGCCCGAGCAGTGGAAGCCGGCGAGGGTGCGCGTTCAGCCGGATGAATGGGGCGCTGTCAGGGCCCCTCTCGTGGAGGATAAAAATCATGCTTTTTCCCTCATTACACATCCCATGCGAGCTTGTAATGATAAAACCTCATCCAAATCACACATTGCAGCTCAATATTCAGTGAGGACAGGGCCTTTTTAAGTCGAAATGTGCAAAAAAGCATCCTATCGCTCTGAAACGGCTGTTTTGCTCTCCACCACATTTACTGTCAGACTGGCCGAATTAGACCGATTCTGCCTCTTTCTTGCCTCTACATGTGAAGAACAGGGTGCTTGTGAGCATATTGTGCAGTTTCAAGCAGGTAGCTGGCTTGGAACGGGACCGGTGGGGCAGAGCAATCCTAGCGGCTCGCCCGAGCAGTGGAAGCCGGCGAGGGTGCGCGTTCAGCCGGATGAATGGGGCGCTGTCAGGGCCCCTCTCGTGGAGGATAAAAATCATGCTTTTTCCCTCATTACACATCCCATGCGAGCTTGTAATGATGAAAACCTGATCCAAATCACACATTGCAGCTCAATATTCAGTGAGGACAGGGCCTTTTTAAGTCGAAATGTGCAAAACAGCATCCTATCGCTCTGAAACGGCTGTTTTGCTCTCCACCACATTTACTGTCAGACTGGCCGAATTAGACCGATTCTGCCTCTTTCTTGCCTCTACATGTGAAGAACAGGGTGCTTGTGAGCATATTGTGCAGTTTCCAGCAGGTAGCTGGCTTGGAACGGGACCGGTGGGGCAGAGCAATCCTAGCGGCTCGCCCGAGCAGTGGAAGCCGGCGAGGGTGCGCGTTCAGCCGGATGAATGGGGCGCTGTCAGGGCCCCTCTCGTGGAGGATATAAATCATGCTTTTTCCCTCATTACACATCCCATGCGAGCTTGTAATGATAAAACCTGATCCAAATCACACATTGCAGCTCAATATTCAGTGAGGACAGGGCCTTTTTAAGTCGAAATGTGCAAAAAAGCATCCTATCGCTCTGAAACGGCTGTTTTGCTCTCCACCACATTTACTGTCAGACTGGCCGAATTAGACCGATTCTGCCTCTTTCTTGCCTCTACATGTGAAGAACAGGGTGCTTGTGAGCATATTGTGCAGTTTCAAGCAGATAGCTGGCTTGGAACGGGACCGGTGGGGCAGAGCAATCCTAGCGGCTCGCCCGAGCAGTGGAAGCCGGCGAGGGTGCGCGTTCAGCCGGATGAATGGGGCGCTGTCAGGGCCCCTCTCGTGGAGGATAAAAATCATGCTTTTTCCCTCATTACACATCCCATGCGAGCTTGTAATGATAAAACCTGATCCAAATCACACATTGCAGCTCAATATTCAGTGAGGACAGGGCCTTTTTAAGTCGAAATGTGCAAAACAGCATCCTATCGCTCTGAAACGGCTGTTTTGCTCTCCACCACATTTACTGTCAGACTGGCCGAATTAGACCGATTCTGCCTCTTTCTTGCCTCTACATGTGAAGAACAGGGTGCTTGTGAGCATATTGTGCAGTTTCCAGCAGGTAGCTGGCTTGGAACGGGACCGGTGGGGCAGAGCAATCCTAGCGGCTCGCCCGAGCAGTGGAAGCCGGCGAGGGTGCGCGTTCAGCCGGATGAATGGGGCGCTGTCAGGGCCCCTCTCGTGGAGGATAAAAATCATGCTTTTTCCCTCATTACACTTCCCATGCGAGCTTGTAATGATAAAACCTCATCCAAATCACACATTGCAGCTCAATATTCAGTGAGGACAGGGCCTTTTTAAGTCGAAATGTGCAAAAAAGCATCCTATCGCTCTGAAACGGCTGTTTTGCTCTCCACCACATTTACTGTCAGACTGGCCGAATTAGACCGATTCTGCCTCTTTCTTGCCTCTACATGTGAAGAACAGTGTGCTTGTGAGCATATTGTGCAGTTTCAAGCAGGTAGCTGGCTTGGAACGGGACCGGTGGGGCAGAGCAATCCTAGCGGCTCGCCCGAGCAGTGGAAGCCGGCGAGGGTGCGCGTTCAGCCGGATGAATGGGGCGCTGTCAGGGCCCCTCTCGTGGAGGATAAAAATCATGCTTTTTCCCTCATTACACATCCCATGCGAGCTTGTAATGATAAAACCTGATCCAAATCACACATTGCAGCTCAATATTCAGTGAGGACAGGGCCTTTTTAAGTCGAAATGTGCAAAACAGCATCCTATCGCTCTGAAACGGCTGTTTTGCTCTCCACCACATTTACTGTCAGACTGGCCGAATTAGACCGATTCTGCCTCTTTCTTGCCTCTACATGTGAAGAACAGGGTGCTTGTGAGCATATTGTGCAGTTTCCAGCAGGTAGCTGGCTTGGAACGGGACCGGTGGGGCAGAGCAATCCTAGCGGCTCGCCCGAGCAGTGGAAGCCGGCGAGGGTGCGCGTTCAGCCGGATGAATGGGGCGCTGTCAGGGCCCCTCTCGTGGAGGATAAAAATCATGCTTTTTCCCTCATTACACATCCCATGCGAGCTTGTAATGATAAAACCTCATCCAAATCACACATTGCAGCTCAATATTCAGTGAGGACAGGGCCTTTTTAAGTCGAAATGTGCAAAAAAGCATCCTATCGCTCTGAAACGGCTGTTTTGCTCTCCACCACATTTACTGTCAGACTGGCCGGATTAGACCGATTCTGCCTCTTTCTTGCCTCTACATGTGAAGAACAGGGTGCTTGTGAGCATATTGTGCACTTTCCAGCAGGTAGCTGGCTTGGAACGGGACCGGTGGGGCAGAGCAATCCTAGCGGCTCGCCCGAGCAGTGGAAGCCGGCGAGGGTGCGCGTTCAGCCGGATGAATGGGGCGCTGTCAGGGCCCCTCTCGTGGAGGATAAAAATCATGCTTTTTCCCTCATTACACATCCCATGCGAGCTTGTAATGATAAAACCTGATCCAAATCACACATTGCAGCTCAATATTCAGTGAGGACAGGGCCTTTTTAAGTCGAAATGTGCAAAAAAGCATCCTATCGCTCTGAAACGGCTGTTTTGCTCTCCACCACATTTACTGTCAGACTGGCCGAATTAGACCGATTCTGCCTCTTTCTTGCCTCTACATGTGAAGAACAGGGTGCTTGTGAGCATATTGTGCAGTTTCAAGCAGGTAGCTGGCTTGGAACGGGACCGGTGGGGCAGAGCAATCCTAGCGGCTCGCCCGAGCAGTGGAAGCCGGCGAGGGTGCGCGTTCAGCCGGATGAATGGGGCGCTGTCAGGGCCCCTCTCGTGGAGGATAAAAATCATGCTTTTTCCCTCATTACACATCCCATGCGAGCTTGTAATGATAAAACCTCATCCAAATCACACATTGCAGCTCAATATTCAGTGAGGACAGGGCCTTTTTAAGTCGAAATGTGCAAAAAAGCATCCTATCGCTCTGAAACGGCTGTTTTGCTCTCCACCACATTTACTGTCAGACTGGCCGAATTAGACCGATTCTGCCTCTTTCTTGCCTCTACATGTGAAGAACAGGGTGCTTGTGAGCATATTGTGCAGTTTCAAGCAGGTAGCTGGCTTGGAACGGGACCGGTGGGGCAGAGCAATCCTAGCGGCTCGCCCGAGCAGTGGAAGCCGGCGAGGGTGCGCGTTCAGCCGGATGAATGGGGCGCTGTCAGGGCCCCTCTCGTGGAGGATAAAAATCATGCTTTTTCCCTCATTACACATCCCATGCGAGCTTGTAATGATAAAACCTCATCCAAATCACACATTGCAGCTCAATATTCAGTGAGGACAGGGCCTTTTTAAGTCGAAATGTGCAAAAAAGCATCCTATCGCTCTGAAACGGCTGTTTTGCTCTCCACCACATTTACTGTCAGACTGGCCGGATTAGACCGATTCTGCCTCTTTCTTGCCTCTACATGTGAAGAACAGGGTGCTTGTGAGCATATTGTGCACTTTCCAGCAGGTAGCTGGCTTGGAACGGGACCGGTGGGGCAGAGCAATCCTAGCGGCTCGCCCGAGCAGTGGAAGCCGGCGAGGGTGCGCGTTCAGCCGGATGAATGGGGCGCTGTCAGGGCCCCTCTCGTGGAGGATAAAAATCATTGCTTTTTCCCTCATTACACATCCCATGCGAGCTTGTAATGATAAAACCTGATCCAAATCACACATTGCAGCTCAATATTCAGTGAGGACAGGGCCTTTTTAAGTCGAAATGTGCAAAACAGCATCCTATCGCTCTGAAACGGCTGTTTTGCTCTCCACCACATTTACTGTCAGACTGGCCGAATTAGACCGATTCTGCCTCTTTCTTGCCTCTACATGTGAAGAACAGGGTGCTTGTGAGCATATTGTGCAGTTTCCAGCAGGTAGCTGGCTTGGAACGGGACCGGTGGGGCAGAGCAATCCTAGCGGCTCGCCCGAGCAGTGGAAGCCGGCGAGGGTGCGCGTTCAGCCGGATGAATGGGGCGCTGTCAGGGCCCCTCTCGTGGAGGATAAATCATGCTTTTTCCCTCATTACACATCCCATGCGAGCTTGTAATGATAAAACCTCATCCAAATCACACATTGCAGCTCAATATTCAGTGAGGACAGGGCCTTTTTAAGTCGAAATGTGCAAAAAAGCATCCTATCGCTCTGAAACGGCTGTTTTGCTCTCCACCACATTTACTGTCAGACTGGCCGAATTAGACCGATTCTGCCTCTTTCTTGCCTCTACATGTGAAGAACAGGGTGCTTGTGAGCATATTGTGCAGTTTCAAGCAGGTAGCTGGCTTGGAACGGGACCGGTGGGGCAGAGCAATCCTAGCGGCTCGCCCGAGCAGTGGAAGCCGGCGAGGGTGCGCGTTCAGCCGGATGAATGGGGCGCTGTCAGGGCCCCTCTCGTGGAGGATAAAAATCATGCTTTTTCCCTCATTACACTTCCCATGCGAGCTTGTAATGATAAAACCTCATCCAAATCACACATTGCAGCTCAATATTCAGTGAGGACAGGGCCTTTTTAAGTCGAAATGTGCAAAAAAGCATCCTATCGCTCTGAAACGGCTGTTTTGCTCTCCACCACATTTACTGTCAGACTGGCCGAATTAGACCGATTCTGCCTCTTTCTTGCCTCTACATGTGAAGAACAGTGTGCTTGTGAGCATATTGTGCAGTTTCAAGCAGGTAGCTGGCTTGGAACGGGACCGGTGGGGCAGAGCAATCCTAGCGGCTCGCCCGAGCAGTGGAAGCCGGCGAGGGTGCGCGTTCAGCCGGATGAATGGGGCGCTGTCAGGGCCCCTCTCGTGGAGGATAAAAATCATGCTTTTTCCCTCATTACACATCCCATGCGAGCTTGTAATGATAAAACCTGATCCAAATCACACATTGCAGCTCAATATTCAGTGAGGACAGGGCCTTTTTAAGTCGAAATGTGCAAAACAGCATCCTATCGCTCTGAAACGGCTGTTTTGCTCTCCACCACATTTACTGTCAGACTGGCCGAATTAGACCGATTCTGCCTCTTTCTTGCCTCTACATGTGAAGAACAGGGTGCTTGTGAGCATATTGTGCAGTTTCCAGCAGGTAGCTGGCTTGGAACGGGACCGGTGGGGCAGAGCAATCCTAGCGGCTCGCCCGAGCAGTGGAAGCCGGCGAGGGTGCGCGTTCAGCCGGATGAATGGGGCGCTGTCAGGGCCCCTCTCGTGGAGGATAAAAATCATGCTTTTTCCCTCATTACACATCCCATGCGAGCTTGTAATGATAAAACCTCATCCAAATCACACATTGCAGCTCAATATTCAGTGAGGACAGGGCCTTTTTAAGTCGAAATGTGCAAAAAAGCATCCTATCGCTCTGAAACGGCTGTTTTGCTCTCCACCACATTTACTGTCAGACTGGCCGGATTAGACCGATTCTGCCTCTTTCTTGCCTCTACATGTGAAGAACAGGGTGCTTGTGAGCATATTGTGCACTTTCCAGCAGGTAGCTGGCTTGGAACGGGACCGGTGGGGCAGAGCAATCCTAGCGGCTCGCCCGAGCAGTGGAAGCCGGCGAGGGTGCGCGTTCAGCCGGATGAATGGGGCGCTGTCAGGGCCCCTCTCGTGGAGGATAAAAATCATGCTTTTTCCCTCATTACACATCCCATGCGAGCTTGTAATGATAAAACCTGATCCAAATCACACATTGCAGCTCAATATTCAGTGAGGACAGGGCCTTTTTAAGTCGAAATGTGCAAAAAAGCATCCTATCGCTCTGAAACGGCTGTTTTGCTCTCCACCACATTTACTGTCAGACTGGCCGAATTAGACCGATTCTGCCTCTTTCTTGCCTCTACATGTGAAGAACAGGGTGCTTGTGAGCATATTGTGCAGTTTCAAGCAGGTAGCTGGCTTGGAACGGGACCGGTGGGGCAGAGCAATCCTAGCGGCTCGCCCGAGCAGTGGAAGCCGGCGAGGGTGCGCGTTCAGCCGGATGAATGGGGCGCTGTCAGGGCCCCTCTCGTGGAGGATAAAAATCATGCTTTTTCCCTCATTACACATCCCATGCGAGCTTGTAATGATAAAACCTCATCCAAATCACACATTGCAGCTCAATATTCAGTGAGGACAGGGCCTTTTTAAGTCGAAATGTGCAAAAAAGCATCCTATCGCTCTGAAACGGCTGTTTTGCTCTCCACCACATTTACTGTCAGACTGGCCGAATTAGACCGATTCTGCCTCTTTCTTGCCTCTACATGTGAAGAACAGGGTGCTTGTGAGCATATTGTGCAGTTTCAAGCAGGTAGCTGGCTTGGAACGGGACCGGTGGGGCAGAGCAATCCTAGCGGCTCGCCCGAGCAGTGGAAGCCGGCGAGGGTGCGCGTTCAGCCGGATGAATGGGGCGCTGTCAGGGCCCCTCTCGTGGAGGATAAAAATCATGCTTTTTCCCTCATTACACATCCCATGCGAGCTTGTAATGATAAAACCTCATCCAAATCACACATTGCAGCTCAATATTCAGTGAGGACAGGGCCTTTTTAAGTCGAAATGTGCAAAAAAGCATCCTATCGCTCTGAAACGGCTGTTTTGCTCTCCACCACATTTACTGTCAGACTGGCCGGATTAGACCGATTCTGCCTCTTTCTTGCCTCTACATGTGAAGAACAGGGTGCTTGTGAGCATATTGTGCACTTTCCAGCAGGTAGCTGGCTTGGAACGGGACCGGTGGGGCAGAGCAATCCTAGCGGCTCGCCCGAGCAGTGGAAGCCGGCGAGGGTGCGCGTTCAGCCGGATGAATGGGGCGCTGTCAGGGCCCCTCTCGTGGAGGATAAAAATCATGCTTTTTCCCTCATTACACATCCCATGCGAGCTTGTAATGATAAAACCTGATCCAAATCACACATTGCAGCTCAATATTCAGTGAGGACAGGGCCTTTTTAAGTCGAAATGTGCAAAACAGCATCCTATCGCTCTGAAACGGCTGTTTTGCTCTCCACCACATTTACTGTCAGACTGGCCGAATTAGACCGATTCTGCCTCTTTCTTGCCTCTACATGTGAAGAACAGGGTGCTTGTGAGCATATTGTGCACTTTCCAGCAGGTAGCTGGCTTGGAACGGGACCGGTGGGGCAGAGCAATCCTAGCGGCTCGCCCGAGCAGTGGAAGCCGGCGAGGGTGCGCGTTCAGCCGGATGAATGGGGCGCTGTCAGGGCCCCTCTCGTGGAGGATAAAAATCATGCTTTTTCCCTCATTACACATCCCATGCGAGCTTGTAATGATAAAACCTCATCCAAATCACACATTGCAGCTCAATATTCAGTGAGGACAGGGCCTTTTTAAGTCGAAATGTGCAAAACAGCATCCTATCGCTCTGAAACGGCTGTTTTGCTCTCCACCACATTTACTGTCAGACTGGCCGAATTAGACCGATTCTGCCTCTTTCTTGCCTCTACATGTGAAGAACAGGGTGCTTGTGAGCATATTGTGCAGTTTCCAGCAGGTAGCTGGCTTGGAACGGGACCGGTGGGGCAGAGCAATCCTAGCGGCTCGCCCGAGCAGTGGAAGCCGGCGAGGGTGCGCGTTCAGCCGGATGAATGGGGCGCTGTCAGGGCCCCTCTCGTGGAGGATAAAAATCATGCTTTTTCCCTCATTACACATCCCATGCGAGCTTGTAATGATAAAACCTCATCCAAATCACACATTGCAGCTCAATATTCAGTGAGGACAGGGCCTTTTTAAGTCGAAATGTGCAAAAAAGCATCCTATCGCTCTGAAACGGCTGTTTTGCTCTCCACCACATTTACTGTCAGACTGGCCGAATTAGACCGATTCTGCCTCTTTCTTGCCTCTACATGTGAAGAACAGGGTGCTTGTGAGCATATTGTGCAGTTTCAAGCAGGTAGCTGGCTTGGAACGGGACCGGTGGGGCAGAGCAATCCTAGCGGCTCGCCCGAGCAGTGGAAGCCGGCGAGGGTGCGCGTTCAGCCGGATGAATGGGGCGCTGTCAGGGCCCCTCTCGTGGAGGATAAAAATCATGCTTTTTCCCTCATTACACATCCCATGCGAGCTTGTAATGATAAAACCTCATCCAAATCACACATTGCAGCTCAATATTCAGTGAGGACAGGGCCTTTTTAAGTCGAAATGTGCAAAAAAGCATCCTATCGCTCTGAAACGGCTGTTTTGCTCTCCACCACATTTACTGTCAGACTGGCCGGATTAGACCGATTCTGCCTCTTTCTTGCCTCTACATGTGAAGAACAGGGTGCTTGTGAGCATATTGTGCACTTTCCAGCAGGTAGCTGGCTTGGAACGGGACCGGTGGGGCAGAGCAATCCTAGCGGCTCGCCCGAGCAGTGGAAGCCGGCGAGGGTGCGCGTTCAGCCGGATGAATGGGGCGCTGTCAGGGCCCCTCTCGTGGAGGATAAAAATCATGCTTTTTCCCTCATTACACATCCCATGCGAGCTTGTAATGATAAAACCTCATCCAAATCACACATTGCAGCTCAATATTCAGTGAGGACAGGGCCTTTTTAAGTCGAAATGTGCAAAAAAGCATCCTATCGCTCTGAAACGGCTGTTTTGCTCTCCACCACATTTACTGTCAGACTGGCCGAATTAGACCGATTCTGCCTCTTTCTTGCCTCTACATGTGAAGAACAGGGTGCTTGTGAGCATATTGTGCAGTTTCCAGCAGGTAGCTGGCTTGGAACGGGACCGGTGGGGCAGAGCAATCCTAGCGGCTCGCCCGAGCAGTGGAAGCCGGCGAGGGTGCGCGTTCAGCCGGATGAATGGGGCGCTGTCAGGGCCCCTCTCGTGGAGGATAAAAATCATGCTTTTTCCCTCATTACACATCCCATGCGAGCTTGTAATGATAAAACCTCATCCAAATCACACATTGCAGCTCAATATTCAGTGAGGACAGGGCCTTTTTAAGTCGAAATGTGCAAAAAAGCATCCTATCGCTCTGAAACGGCTGTTTTGCTCTCCACCACATTTACTGTCAGACTGGCCGAATTAGACCGATTCTGCCTCTTTCTTGCCTCTACATGTGAAGAACAGGGTGCTTGTGAGCATATTGTGCAGTTTCAAGCAGGTAGCTGGCTTGGAACGGGACCGGTGGGGCAGAGCAATCCTAGCGGCTCGCCCGAGCAGTGGAAGCCGGCGAGGGTGCGCGTTCAGCCGGATGAATGGGGCGCTGTCAGGGCCCCTCTCGTGGAGGATAAAAATCATGCTTTTTCCCTCATTACACATCCCATGCGAGCTTGTAATGATAAAACCTCATCCAAATCACACATTGCAGCTCAATATTCAGTGAGGACAGGGCCTTTTTAAGTCGAAATGTGCAAAAAAGCATCCTATCGCTCTGAAACGGCTGTTTTGCTCTCCACCACATTTACTGTCAGACTGGCCGGATTAGACCGATTCTGCCTCTTTCTTGCCTCTACATGTGAAGAACAGGGTGCTTGTGAGCATATTGTGCACTTTCCAGCAGGTAGCTGGCTTGGAACGGGACCGGTGGGGCAGAGCAATCCTAGCGGCTCGCCCGAGCAGTGGAAGCCGGCGAGGGTGCGCGTTCAGCCGGATGAATGGGGCGCTGTCAGGGCCCCTCTCGTGGAGGATAAAAATCATGCTTTTTCCCTCATTACACATCCCATGCGAGCTTGTAATGATAAAACCTGATCCAAATCACACATTGCAGCTCAATATTCAGTGAGGACAGGGCCTTTTTAAGTCGAAATGTGCAAAACAGCATCCTATCGCTCTGAAACGGCTGTTTTGCTCTCCACCACATTTACTGTCAGACTGGCCGAATTAGACCGATTCTGCCTCTTTCTTGCCTCTACATGTGAAGAACAGGGTGCTTGTGAGCATATTGTGCACTTTCCAGCAGGTAGCTGGCTTGGAACGGGACCGGTGGGGCAGAGCAATCCTAGCGGCTCGCCCGAGCAGTGGAAGCCGGCGAGGGTGCGCGTTCAGCCGGATGAATGGGGCGCTGTCAGGGCCCCTCTCGTGGAGGATAAAAATCATGCTTTTTCCCTCATTACACATCCCATGCGAGCTTGTAATGATAAAACCTCATCCAAATCACACATTGCAGCTCAATATTCAGTGAGGACAGGGCCTTTTTAAGTCGAAATGTGCAAAACAGCATCCTATCGCTCTGAAACGGCTGTTTTGCTCTCCACCACATTTACTGTCAGACTGGCCGAATTAGACCGATTCTGCCTCTTTCTTGCCTCTACATGTGAAGAACAGGGTGCTTGTGAGCATATTGTGCAGTTTCCAGCAGGTAGCTGGCTTGGAACGGGACCGGTGGGGCAGAGCAATCCTAGCGGCTCGCCCGAGCAGTGGAAGCCGGCGAGGGTGCGCGTTCAGCCGGATGAATGGGGCGCTGTCAGGGCCCCTCTCGTGGAGGATAAAAATCATGCTTTTTCCCTCATTACACATCCCATGCGAGCTTGTAATGATAAAACCTCATCCAAATCACACATTGCAGCTCAATATTCAGTGAGGACAGGGCCTTTTTAAGTCGAAATGTGCAAAAAAGCATCCTATCGCTCTGAAACGGCTGTTTTGCTCTCCACCACATTTACTGTCAGACTGGCCGAATTAGACCGATTCTGCCTCTTTCTTGCCTCTACATGTGAAGAACAGGGTGCTTGTGAGCATATTGTGCAGTTTCAAGCAGGTAGCTGGCTTGGAACGGGACCGGTGGGGCAGAGCAATCCTAGCGGCTCGCCCGAGCAGTGGAAGCCGGCGAGGGTGCGCGTTCAGCCGGATGAATGGGGCGCTGTCAGGGCCCCTCTCGTGGAGGATAAAAATCATGCTTTTTCCCTCATTACACATCCCATGCGAGCTTGTAATGATAAAACCTCATCCAAATCACACATTGCAGCTCAATATTCAGTGAGGACAGGGCCTTTTTAAGTCGAAATGTGCAAAAAAGCATCCTATCGCTCTGAAACGGCTGTTTTGCTCTCCACCACATTTACTGTCAGACTGGCCGGATTAGACCGATTCTGCCTCTTTCTTGCCTCTACATGTGAAGAACAGGGTGCTTGTGAGCATATTGTGCACTTTCCAGCAGGTAGCTGGCTTGGAACGGGACCGGTGGGGCAGAGCAATCCTAGCGGCTCGCCCGAGCAGTGGAAGCCGGCGAGGGTGCGCGTTCAGCCGGATGAATGGGGCGCTGTCAGGGCCCCTCTCGTGGAGGATAAAAATCATGCTTTTTCCCTCATTACACATCCCATGCGAGCTTGTAATGATAAAACCTCATCCAAATCACACATTGCAGCTCAATATTCAGTGAGGACAGGGCCTTTTTAAGTCGAAATGTGCAAAAAAGCATCCTATCGCTCTGAAACGGCTGTTTTGCTCTCCACCACATTTACTGTCAGACTGGCCGAATTAGACCGATTCTGCCTCTTTCTTGCCTCTACATGTGAAGAACAGGGTGCTTGTGAGCATATTGTGCAGTTTCCAGCAGGTAGCTGGCTTGGAACGGGACCGGTGGGGCAGAGCAATCCTAGCGGCTCGCCCGAGCAGTGGAAGCCGGCGAGGGTGCGCGTTCAGCCGGATGAATGGGGCGCTGTCAGGGCCCCTCTCGTGGAGGATAAAAATCATGCTTTTTCCCTCATTACACATCCCATGCGAGCTTGTAATGATAAAACCTCATCCAAATCACACATTGCAGCTCAATATTCAGTGAGGACAGGGCCTTTTTAAGTCGAAATGTGCAAAACAGCATCCTATCGCTCTGAAACGGCTGTTTTGCTCTCCACCACATTTACTGTCAGACTGGCCGAATTAGACCGATTCTGCCTCTTTCTTGCCTCTACATGTGAAGAACAGGGTGCTTGTGAGCATATTGTGCAGTTTCCAGCAGGTAGCTGGCTTGGAACGGGACCGGTGGGGCAGAGCAATCCTAGCGGCTCGCCCGAGCAGTGGAAGCCGGCGAGGGTGCGCGTTCAGCCGGATGAATGGGGCGCTGTCAGGGCCCCTCTCGTGGAGGATAAAAATCATGCTTTTTCCCTCATTACACATCCCATGCGAGCTTGTAATGATGAAAACCTGATCCAAATCACACATTGCAGCTCAATATTCAGTGAGGACAGGGCCTTTTTAAGTCGAAATGTGCAAAAAAGCATCCTATCGCTCTGAAACGGCTGTTTTGCTCTCCACCACATTTACTGTCAGACTGGCCGAATTAGACCGATTCTGCCTCTTTCTTGCCTCTACATGTGAAGAACAGGGTGCTTGTGAGCATATTGTGCAGTTTCAAGCAGGTAGCTGGCTTGGAACGGGACCGGTGGGGCAGAGCAATCCTAGCGGCTCGCCCGAGCAGTGGAAGCCGGCGAGGGTGCGCGTTCAGCCGGATGAATGGGGCGCTGTCAGGGCCCCTCTCGTGGAGGATAAAAATCATGCTTTTTCCCTCATTACACATCCCATGCGAGCTTGTAATGATGAAAACCTGATCCAAATCACACATTGCAGCTCAATATTCAGTGAGGACAGGGCCTTTTTAAGTCGAAATGTGCAAAAAAGCATCCTATCGCTCTGAAACGGCTGTTTTGCTCTCCACCACATTTACTGTCAGACTGGCCGAATTAGACCGATTCTGCCTCTTTCTTGCCTCTACATGTGAAGAACAGGGTGCTTGTGAGCATATTGTGCAGTTTCCAGCAGGTAGCTGGCTTGGAACGGGACCGGTGGGGCAGAGCAATCCTAGCGGCTCGCCCGAGCAGTGGAAGCCGGCGAGGGTGCGCGTTCAGCCGGATGAATGGGGCGCTGTCAGGGCCCCTCTCGTGGAGGATAAAAATCATGCTTTTTCCCTCATTACACATCCCATGCGAGCTTGTAATGATGAAAACCTGATCCAAATCACACATTGCAGCTCAATATTCAGTGAGGACAGGGCCTTTTTAAGTCGAAATGTGCAAAAAAGCATCCTATCGCTCTGAAACGGCTGTTTTGCTCTCCACCACATTTACTGTCAGACTGGCCGAATTAGACCGATTCTGCCTCTTTCTTGCCTCTACATGTGAAGAACAGGGTGCTTGTGAGCATATTGTGCAGTTTCCAGCAGGTAGCTGGCTTGGAACGGGACCGGTGGGGCAGAGCAATCCTAGCGGCTCGCCCGAGCAGTGGAAGCCGGCGAGGGTGCGCGTTCAGCCGGATGAATGGGGCGCTGTCAGGGCCCCTCTCGTGGAGGATAAAAATCATGCTTTTTCCCTCATTACACATCCCATGCGAGCTTGTAATGATAAAACCTCATCCAAATCACACATTGCAGCTCAATATTCAGTGAGGACAGGGCCTTTTTAAGTCGAAATGTGCAAAAAAGCATCCTATCGCTCTGAAACGGCTGTTTTGCTCTCCACCACATTTACTGTCAGACTGGCCGAATTAGACCGATTCTGCCTCTTTCTTGCCTCTACATGTGAAGAACAGGGTGCTTGTGAGCATATTGTGCAGTTTCAAGCAGGTAGCTGGCTTGGAACGGGACCGGTGGGGCAGAGCAATCCTAGCGGCTCGCCCGAGCAGTGGAAGCCGGCGAGGGTGCGCGTTCAGCCGGATGAATGGGGCGCTGTCAGGGCCCCTCTCGTGGAGGATAAAAATCATGCTTTTTCCCTCATTACACATCCCATGCGAGCTTGTAATGATGAAAACCTGATCCAAATCACACATTGCAGCTCAATATTCAGTGAGGACAGGGCCTTTTTAAGTCGAAATGTGCAAAAAAGCATCCTATCGCTCTGAAACGGCTGTTTTGCTCTCCACCACATTTACTGTCAGACTGGCCGAATTAGACCGATTCTGCCTCTTTCTTGCCTCTACATGTGAAGAACAGGGTGCTTGTGAGCATATTGTGCAGTTTCCAGCAGGTAGCTGGCTTGGAACGGGACCGGTGGGGCAGAGCAATCCTAGCGGCTCGCCCGAGCAGTGGAAGCCGGCGAGGGTGCGCGTTCAGCCGGATGAATGGGGCGCTGTCAGGGCCCCTCTCGTGGAGGATAAAAATCATGCTTTTTCCCTCATTACACATCCCATGCGAGCTTGTAATGATAAAACCTGATCCAAATCACACATTGCAGCTCAATATTCAGTGAGGACAGGGCCTTTTTAAGTCGAAATGTGCAAAACAGCATCCTATCGCTCTGAAACGGCTGTTTTGCTCTCCACCACATTTACTGTCAGACTGGCCGAATTAGACCGATTCTGCCTCTTTCTTGCCTCTACATGTGAAGAACAGGGTGCTTGTGAGCATATTGTGCAGTTTCCAGCAGGTAGCTGGCTTGGAACGGGACCGGTGGGGCAGATCAATCCTAGCGGCTCGCCCGAGCAGTGGAAGCCGGCGAGGGTGCGCGTTCAGCCGGATGAATGGGGCGCTGTCAGGGCCCCTCTCGTGGAGGATAAAAATCATGCTTTTTCCCTCATTACACATCCCATGCGAGCTTGTAATGATAAAACCTCATCCAAATCACACATTGCAGCTCAATATTCAGTGAGGACAGGGCCTTTTTAAGTCGAAATGTGCAAAAAAGCATCCTATCGCTCTGAAACGGCTGTTTTGCTCTCCACCACATTTACTGTCAGACTGGCCGAATTAGACCGATTCTGCCTCTTTCTTGCCTCTACATGTGAAGAACAGGGTGCTTGTGAGCATATTGTGCAGTTTCCAGCAGGTAGCTGGCTTGGAACGGGACCGGTGGGGCAGAGCAATCCTAGCGGCTCGCCCGAGCAGTGGAAGCCGGCGAGGGTGCGCGTTCAGCCGGATGAATGGGGCGCTGTCAGGGCCCCTCTCGTGGAGGATAAAAATCATGCTTTTTCCCTCATTACACATCCCATGCGAGCTTGTAATGATAAAACCTCATCCAAATCACACATTGCAGCTCAATATTCAGTGAGGACAGGGCCTTTTTAAGTCGAAATGTGCAAAAAAGCATCCTATCGCTCTGAAACGGCTGTTCTGCTCTCCACCACATTTACTGTCAGACTGGCCGAATTAGACCGATTCTGCCTCTTTCTTGCCTCTACATGTGAAGAACAGGGTGCTTGTGAGCATATTGTGCAGTTTCCAGCAGGTAGCTGGCTTGGAACGGGACCGGTGGGGCAGAGCAATCCTAGCGGCTCGCCCGAGCAGTGGAAGCCGGCGAGGGTGCGCGTTCAGCCGGATGAATGGGGCGCTGTCAGGGCCCCTCTCGTGGAGGATAAAAATCATGCTTTTTCCCTCATTACACATCCCATGCGAGCTTGTAATGATAAAACCTGATCCAAATCACACATTGCAGCTCAATATTCAGTGAGGACAGGGCCTTTTTAAGTCGAAATGTGCAAAACAGCATCCTATCGCTCTGAAACGGCTGTTTTGCTCTCCACCACATTTACTGTCAGACTGGCCGAATTAGACCGATTCTGCCTCTTTCTTGCCTCTACATGTGAAGAACAGGGTGCTTGTGAGCATATTGTGCAGTTTCCAGCAGTTAGCTGGCTTGGAACGGGACCGGTGGGGCAGAGCAATCCTAGCGGCTCGCCCGAGCAGTGGAAGCCGGCGAGGGTGCGCGTTCAGCCGGATGAATGGGGCGCTGTCAGGGCCCCTCTCGTGGAGGATAAAAATCATGCTTTTTCCCTCATTACACATCCCATGCGAGCTTGTAATGATAAAACCTGATCCAAATCACACATTGCAGCTCAATATTCAGTGAGGACAGGGCCTTTTTAAGTCGAAATGTGCAAAAAAGCATCCTATTGCTCTGAAACGGCTGTTCTGCTCTCCACCACATTTACTGTCAGACTGGCCGAATTAGACCGATTCTGCCTCTTTCTTGCCTCTACATGTGAAGAACAGGGTGCTTGTGAGCATATTGTGCAGTTTCCAGCAGGTAGCTGGCTTGGAACGGGACCGGTGGGGCAGAGCAATCCTAGCGGCTCGCCCGAGCAGTGGAAGCCGGCGAGGGTGCGCGTTCAGCCGGATGAATGGGGCGCTGTCAGGGCCCCTCTCGTGGAGGATAAAAATCATGCTTTTTCCCTCATTACACATCCCATGCGAGCTTGTAATGATAAAACCTGATCCAAATCACACATTGCAGCTCAATATTCAGTGAGGACAGGGCCTTTTTAAGTCGAAATGTGCAAAAAAGCATCCTATCGTTCTGAAACGGCTGTTTTGCTCTCCACCACATTTACTGTAAGACTGGCCGAATTAGACCGATTCTGCCTCTTTCTTGCCTCTACATGTGAAGAACAGGGTGCTTGTGAGCATATTGTGCAGTTTCCAGCAGTTAGCTGGCTTGGAACGGGACCGGTGGGGCAGAGCAATCCTAGCGGCTCGCCCGAGCAGTGGAAGCCGGCGAGGGTGCGCGTTCAGCCGGATGAATGGGGCGCTGTCAGGGCCCCTCTCGTGGAGGATAAAAATCATGCTTTTTCCCTCATTACACATCCCATGCGAGCTTGTAATGATAAAACCTGATCCAAATCACACATTGCAGCTCAATATTCAGTGAGGACAGGGCCTTTTTAAGTCGAAATGTGCAAAAAAGCATCCTATTGCTCTGAAACGGCTGTTCTGCTCTCCACCACATTTACTGTCAGACTGGCCGAATTAGACCGATTCTGCCTCTTTCTTGCCTCTACATGTGAAGAACAGGGTGCTTGTGAGCATATTGTGCAGTTTCCAGCAGGTAGCTGGCTTGGAACGGGACCGGTGGGGCAGAGCAATCCTAGCGGCTCGCCCGAGCAGTGGAAGCCGGCGAGGGTGCGCGTTCAGCCGGATGAATGGGGCGCTGTCAGGGCCCCTCTCGTGGAGGATAAAAATCATGCTTTTTCCCTCATTACACATCCCATGCGAGCTTGTAATGATAAAACCTGATCCAAATCACACATTGCAGCTCAATATTCAGTGAGGACAGGGCCTTTTTAAGTCGAAATGTGCAAAAAAGCATCCTATCGTTCTGAAACGGCTGTTTTGCTCTCCACCACATTTACTGTAAGACTGGCCGAATTAGACCGATTCTGCCTCTTTCTTGCCTCTACATGTGAAGAACAGGGTGCTTGTGAGCATATTGTGCAGTTTCCAGCAGGTAGCTGGCTTGGAACGGGACCGGTGGGGCAGAGCAATCCTAGCGGCTCGCCCGAGCAGTGGAAGCCGGCGAGGGTGCGCGTTCAGCCGGATGAATGGGGCGCTGTCAGGGCCCCTCTCGTGGAGGATAAAAATCATGCTTTTTCCCTCATTACACATCCCATGCGAGCTTGTAATGATAAAACCTGATCCAAATCACACATTGCAGCTCAATATTCAGTGAGGACAGGGCCTTTTTAAGTCGAAATGTGCAAAACAGCATCCTATCGCTCTGAAACGGCTGTTTTGCTCTCCACCACATTTACTGTCAGACTGGCCGAATTAGACCGATTCTGCCTCTTTCTTGCCTCTACATGTGAAGAACAGGGTGCTTGTGAGCATATTGTGCAGTTTCCAGCAGTTAGCTGGCTTGGAACGGGACCGGTGGGGCAGAGCAATCCTAGCGGCTCGCCCGAGCAGTGGAAGCCGGCGAGGGTGCGCGTTCAGCCGGATGAATGGGGCGCTGTCAGGGCCCCTCTCGTGGAGGATAAAAATCATGCTTTTTCCCTCATTACACATCCCATGCGAGCTTGTAATGATAAAACCTGATCCAAATCACACATTGCAGCTCAATATTCAGTGAGGACAGGGCCTTTTTAAGTCGAAATGTGCAAAAAAGCATCCTATTGCTCTGAAACGGCTGTTCTGCTCTCCACCACATTTACTGTCAGACTGGCCGAATTAGACCGATTCTGCCTCTTTCTTGCCTCTACATGTGAAGAACAGGGTGCTTGTGAGCATATTGTGCAGTTTCCAGCAGGTAGCTGGCTTGGAACGGGACCGGTGGGGCAGAGCAATCCTAGCGGCTCGCCCGAGCAGTGGAAGCCGGCGAGGGTGCGCGTTCAGCCGGATGAATGGGGCGCTGTCAGGGCCCCTCTCGTGGAGGATAAAAATCATGCTTTTTCCCTCATTACACATCCCATGCGAGCTTGTAATGATAAAACCTGATCCAAATCACACATTGCAGCTCAATATTCAGTGAGGACAGGGCCTTTTTAAGTCGAAATGTGCAAAACAGCATCCTATCGCTCTGAAACGGCTGTTTTGCTCTCCACCACATTTACTGTCAGACTGGCCGAATTAGACCGATTCTGCCTCTTTCTTGCCTCTACATGTGAAGAACAGGGTGCTTGTGAGCATATTGTGCAGTTTCAAGCAGGTAGCTGGCTTGGAACGGGACCGGTGGGGCAGAGCAATCCTAGCGGCTCGCCCGAGCAGTGGAAGCCGGCGAGGGTGCGCGTTCAGCCGGATGAATGGGGCGCTGTCAGGGCCCCTCTCGTGGAGGATAAAAATCATGCTTTTTCCCTCATTACACATCCCATGCGAGCTTGTAATGAAAAAACCTGATCCAAATCACACATTGCAGCTCAATATTCAGTGAGGACAGGGCCTTTTTAAGTCGAAATGTGCAAAAAAGCATCCTATCGCTCTGAAACGGCTGTTTTGCTCTCCACCACATTTACTGTCAGACTGGCCGAATTAGACCGATTCTGCCTCTTTCTTGCCTCTACATGTGAAGAACAGGGTGCTTGTGAGCATATTGTGCAGTTTCCAGCAGGTAGCTGGCTTGGAACGGGACCGGTGGGGCAGAGCAATCCTAGCGGCTCGCCCGAGCAGTGGAAGCCGGCGAGGGTGCGCGTTCAGCCGGATGAATGGGGCGCTGTCAGGGCCCCTCTCGTGGAGGATAAAAATCATGCTTTTTCCCTCATTACACATCCCATGCGAGCTTGTAATGATAAAACCTCATCCAAATCACACATTGCAGCTCAATATTCAGTGAGGACAGGGCCTTTTTAAGTCGAAATGTGCAAAACAGCATCCTATCGCTCTGAAACGGCTGTTTTGCTCTCCACCACATTTACTGTCAGACTGGCCGAATTAGACCGATTCTGCCTCTTTCTTGCCTCTACATGTGAAGAACAGGGTGCTTGTGAGCATATTGTGCAGTTTCCAGCAGGTAGCTGGCTTGGAACGGGACCGGTGGGGCAGAGCAATCCTAGCGGCTCGCCCGAGCAGTGGAAGCCGGCGAGGGTGCGCGTTCAGCCGGATGAATGGGGCGCTGTCAGGGCCCCTCTCGTGGAGGATAAAAATCATGCTTTTTCCCTCATTACACATCCCATGCGAGCTTGTAATGATGAAAACCTGATCCAAATCACACATTGCAGCTCAATATTCAGTGAGGACAGGGCCTTTTTAAGTCGAAATGTGCAAAAAAGCATCCTATCGCTCTGAAACGGCTGTTTTGCTCTCCACCACATTTACTGTCAGACTGGCCGAATTAGACCGATTCTGCCTCTTTCTTGCCTCTACATGTGAAGAACAGGGTGCTTGTGAGCATATTGTGCAGTTTCCAGCAGGTAGCTGGCTTGGAACGGGACCGGTGGGGCAGAGCAATCCTAGCGGCTCGCCCGAGCAGTGGAAGCCGGCGAGGGTGCGCGTTCAGCCGGATGAATGGGGCGCTGTCAGGGCCCCTCTCGTGGAGGATAAAAATCATGCTTTTTCCCTCATTACACATCCCATGCGAGCTTGTAATGATGAAAACCTGATCCAAATCACACATTGCAGCTCAATATTCAGTGAGGACAGGGCCTTTTTAAGTCGAAATGTGCAAAAAAGCATCCTATCGCTCTGAAACGGCTGTTTTGCTCTCCACCACATTTACTGTCAGACTGGCCGAATTAGACCGATTCTGCCTCTTTCTTGCCTCTACATGTGAAGAACAGGGTGCTTGTGAGCATATTGTGCAGTTTCCAGCAGGTAGCTGGCTTGGAACGGGACCGGTGGGGCAGAGCAATCCTAGCGGCTCGCCCGAGCAGTGGAAGCCGGCGAGGGTGCGCGTTCAGCCGGATGAATGGGGCGCTGTCAGGGCCCCTCTCGTGGAGGATAAAAATCATGCTTTTTCCCTCATTACACATCCCATGCGAGCTTGTAATGATAAAACCTCATCCAAATCACACATTGCAGCTCAATATTCAGTGAGGACAGGGCCTTTTTAAGTCGAAATGTGCAAAAAAGCATCCTATCGCTCTGAAACGGCTGTTTTGCTCTCCACCACATTTACTGTCAGACTGGCCGAATTAGACCGATTCTGCCTCTTTCTTGCCTCTACATGTGAAGAACAGGGTGCTTGTGAGCATATTGTGCAGTTTCAAGCAGGTAGCTGGCTTGGAACGGGACCGGTGGGGCAGAGCAATCCTAGCGGCTCGCCCGAGCAGTGGAAGCCGGCGAGGGTGCGCGTTCAGCCGGATGAATGGGGCGCTGTCAGGGCCCCTCTCGTGGAGGATAAAAATCATGCTTTTTCCCTCATTACACATCCCATGCGAGCTTGTAATGATGAAAACCTGATCCAAATCACACATTGCAGCTCAATATTCAGTGAGGACAGGGCCTTTTTAAGTCGAAATGTGCAAAAAAGCATCCTATCGCTCTGAAACGGCTGTTTTGCTCTCCACCACATTTACTGTCAGACTGGCCGAATTAGACCGATTCTGCCTCTTTCTTGCCTCTACATGTGAAGAACAGGGTGCTTGTGAGCATATTGTGCAGTTTCCAGCAGGTAGCTGGCTTGGAACGGGACCGGTGGGGCAGAGCAATCCTAGCGGCTCGCCCGAGCAGTGGAAGCCGGCGAGGGTGCGCGTTCAGCCGGATGAATGGGGCGCTGTCAGGGCCCCTCTCGTGGAGGATAAAAATCATGCTTTTTCCCTCATTACACATCCCATGCGAGCTTGTAATGATAAAACCTGATCCAAATCACACATTGCAGCTCAATATTCAGTGAGGACAGGGCCTTTTTAAGTCGAAATGTGCAAAACAGCATCCTATCGCTCTGAAACGGCTGTTTTGCTCTCCACCACATTTACTGTCAGACTGGCCGAATTAGACCGATTCTGCCTCTTTCTTGCCTCTACATGTGAAGAACAGGGTGCTTGTGAGCATATTGTGCAGTTTCCAGCAGGTAGCTGGCTTGGAACGGGACCGGTGGGGCAGAGCAATCCTAGCGGCTCGCCCGAGCAGTGGAAGCCGGCGAGGGTGCGCGTTCAGCCGGATGAATGGGGCGCTGTCAGGGCCCCTCTCGTGGAGGATAAAAATCATGCTTTTTCCCTCATTACACATCCCATGCGAGCTTGTAATGATAAAACCTCGATCCAAATCACACATTGCAGCTCAATATTCAGTGAGGACAGGGCCTTTTTAAGTCGAAATGTGCAAAAAGCATCCTATCGCTCTGAAACGGCTGTTTTGCTCTCCACCACATTTACTGTCAGACTGGCCGAATTAGACCGATTCTGCCTCTTTCTTGCCTCTACATGTGAAGAACAGGGTGCTTGTGAGCATATTGTGCAGTTTCCAGCAGGTAGCTGGCTTGGAACGGGACCGGTGGGGCAGAGCAATCCTAGCGGCTCGCCCGAGCAGTGGAAGCCGGCGAGGGTGCGCGTTCAGCCGGATGAATGGGGCGCTGTCAGGGCCCCTCTCGTGGAGGATAAAAATCATGCTTTTTCCCTCATTACACATCCCATGCGAGCTTGTAATGATAAAACCTGATCCAAATCACACATTGCAGCTCAATATTCAGTGAGGACAGGGCCTTTTTAAGTCGAAATGTGCAAAACAGCATCCTATCGCTCTGAAACGGCTGTTTTGCTCTCCACCACATTTACTGTCAGACTGGCCGAATTAGACCGATTCTGCCTCTTTCTTGCCTCTACATGTGAAGAACAGGGTGCTTGTGAGCATATTGTGCAGTTTCCAGCAGGTAGCTGGCTTGGAACGGGACCGGTGGGGCAGAGCAATCCTAGCGGCTCGCCCGAGCAGTGGAAGCCGGCGAGGGTGCGCGTTCAGCCGGATGAATGGGGCGCTGTCAGGGCCCCTCTCGTGGAGGATAAAAATCATGCTTTTTCCCTCATTACACATCCCATGCGAGCTTGTAATGATAAAACCTCATCCAAATCACACATTGCAGCTCAATATTCAGTGAGGACAGGGCCTTTTTAAGTCGAAATGTGCAAAAAAGCATCCTATCGCTCTGAAACGGCTGTTCTGCTCTCCACCACATTTACTGTCAGACTGGCCGAATTAGACCGATTCTGCCTCTTTCTTGCCTCTACATGTGAAGAACAGGTGCTTGTGAGCATATTGTGCAGTTTCCAGCAGGTAGCTGGCTTGGAACGGGACCGGTGGGGCAGAGCAATCCTAGCGGCTCGCCCGAGCAGTGGAAGCCGGCGAGGGTGCGCGTTCAGCCGGATGAATGGGGCGCTGTCAGGGCCCCTCTCGTGGAGGATAAAAATCATGCTTTTTCCCTCATTACACATCCCATGCGAGCTTGTAATGATAAAACCTGATCCAAATCACACATTGCAGCTCAATATTCAGTGAGGACAGGGCCTTTTTAAGTCGAAATGTGCAAAACAGCATCCTATCGCTCTGAAACGGCTGTTTTGCTCTCCACCACATTTACTGTCAGACTGGCCGAATTAGACCGATTCTGCCTCTTTCTTGCCTCTACATGTGAAGAACAGGGTGCTTGTGAGCATATTGTGCAGTTTCCAGCAGGTAGCTGGCTTGGAACGGGACCGGTGGGGCAGAGCAATCCTAGCGGCTCGCCCGAGCAGTGGAAGCCGGCGAGGGTGCGCGTTCAGCCGGATGAATGGGGCGCTGTCAGGGCCCCTCTCGTGGAGGATAAAAATCATGCTTTTTCCCTCATTACACATCCCATGCGAGCTTGTAATGATAAAACCTGATCCAAATCACACATTGCAGCTCAATATTCAGTGAGGACAGGGCCTTTTTAAGTCGAAATGTGCAAAAAAGCATCCTATTGCTCTGAAACGGCTGTTCTGCTCTCCACCACATTTACTGTCAGACTGGCCGAATTAGACCGATTCTGCCTCTTTCTTGCCTCTACATGTGAAGAACAGGGTGCTTGTGAGCATATTGTGCAGTTTCCAGCAGGTAGCTGGCTTGGAACGGGACCGGTGGGGCAGAGCAATCCTAGCGGCTCGCCCGAGCAGTGGAAGCCGGCGAGGGTGCGCGTTCAGCCGGATGAATGGGGCGCTGTCAGGGCCCCTCTCGTGGAGGATAAAAATCATGCTTTTTCCCTCATTACACATCCCATGCGAGCTTGTAATGATAAAACCTGATCCAAATCACACATTGCAGCTCAATATTCAGTGAGGACAGGGCCTTTTTAAGTCGAAATGTGCAAAAAAGCATCCTATCGCTCTGAAACGGCTGTTTTGCTCTCCACCACATTTACTGTCAGACTGGCCGAATTAGACCGATTCTGCCTCTTTCTTGCCTCTACATGTGAAGAACAGGGTGCTTGTGAGCATATTGTGCAGTTTCCAGCAGGTAGCTGGCTTGGAACGGGACCGGTGGGGCAGAGCAATCCTAGCGGCTCGCCCGAGCAGTGGAAGCCGGCGAGGGTGCGCGTTCAGCCGGATGAATGGGGCGCTGTCAGGGCCCCTCTCGTGGAGGATAAAAATCATGCTTTTTCCCTCATTACACATCCCATGCGAGCTTGTAATGATAAAACCTGATCCAAATCACACATTGCAGCTCAATATTCAGTGAGGACAGGGCCTTTTTAAGTCGAAATGTGCAAAACAGCATCCTATCGCTCTGAAACGGCTGTTTTGCTCTCCACCACATTTACTGTCAGACTGGCCGAATTAGACCGATTCTGCCTCTTTCTTGCCTCTACATGTGAAGAACAGGGTGCTTGTGAGCATATTGTGCAGTTTCCAGCAGTTAGCTGGCTTGGAACGGGACCGGTGGGGCAGAGCAATCCTAGCGGCTCGCCCGAGCAGTGGAAGCCGGCGAGGGTGCGCGTTCAGCCGGATGAATGGGGCGCTGTCAGGGCCCCTCTCGTGGAGGATAAAAATCATGCTTTTTCCCTCATTACACATCCCATGCGAGCTTGTAATGATAAAACCTGATCCAAATCACACATTGCAGCTCAATATTCAGTGAGGACAGGGCCTTTTTAAGTCGAAATGTGCAAAAAAGCATCCTATTGCTCTGAAACGGCTGTTCTGCTCTCCACCACATTTACTGTCAGACTGGCCGAATTAGACCGATTCTGCCTCTTTCTTGCCTCTACATGTGAAGAACAGGGTGCTTGTGAGCATATTGTGCAGTTTCCAGCAGGTAGCTGGCTTGGAACGGGACCGGTGGGGCAGAGCAATCCTAGCGGCTCGCCCGAGCAGTGGAAGCCGGCGAGGGTGCGCGTTCAGCCGGATGAATGGGGCGCTGTCAGGGCCCCTCTCGTGGAGGATAAAAATCATGCTTTTTCCCTCATTACACATCCCATGCGAGCTTGTAATGATAAAACCTCATCCAAATCACACATTGCAGCTCAATATTCAGTGAGGACAGGGCCTTTTTAAGTCGAAATGTGCAAAACAGCATCCTATCGCTCTGAAACGGCTGTTTTGCTCTCCACCACATTTACTGTCAGACTGGCCGAATTAGACCGATTCTGCCTCTTTCTTGCCTCTACATGTGAAGAACAGGGTGCTTGTGAGCATATTGTGCAGTTTCCAGCAGGTAGCTGGCTTGGAACGGGACCGGTGGGGCAGAGCAATCCTAGCGGCTCGCCCGAGCAGTGGAAGCCGGCGAGGGTGCGCGTTCAGCCGGATGAATGGGGCGCTGTCAGGGCCCCTCTCGTGGAGGATAAAAATCATGCTTTTTCCCTCATTACACATCCCATGCGAGCTTGTAATGATAAAACCTCATCCAAATCACACATTGCAGCTCAATATTCAGTGAGGACAGGGCCTTTTTAAGTCGAAATGTGCAAAAAAGCATCCTATCGCTCTGAAACGGCTGTTTTGCTCTCCACCACATTTACTGTCAGACTGGCCGAATTAGACCGATTCTGCCTCTTTCTTGCCTCTACATGTGAAGAACAGGGTGCTTGTGAGCATATTGTGCAGTTTCCAGCAGGTAGCTGGCTTGGAACGGGACCGGTGGGGCAGAGCAATCCTAGCGGCTCGCCCGAGCAGTGGAAGCCGGCGAGGGTGCGCGTTCAGCCGGATGAATGGGGCGCTGTCAGGGCCCCTCTCGTGGAGGATAAAAATCATGCTTTTTCCCTCATTACACATCCCATGCGAGCTTGTAATGATAAAACCTCATCCAAATCACACATTGCAGCTCAATATTCAGTGAGGACAGGGCCTTTTTAAGTCGAAATGTGCAAAACAGCATCCTATCGCTCTGAAACGGCTGTTTTGCTCTCCACCACATTTACTGTCAGACTGGCCGAATTAGACCGATTCTGCCTCTTTCTTGCCTCTACATGTGAAGAACAGGGTGCTTGTGAGCATATTGTGCAGTTTCCAGCAGGTAGCTGGCTTGGAACGGGACCGGTGGGGCAGAGCAATCCTAGCGGCTCGCCCGAGCAGTGGAAGCCGGCGAGGGTGCGCGTTCAGCCGGATGAATGGGGCGCTGTCAGGGCCCCTCTCGTGGAGGATAAAAATCATGCTTTTTCCCTCATTACACATCCCATGCGAGCTTGTAATGATAAAACCTCATCCAAATCACACATTGCAGCTCAATATTCAGTGAGGACAGGGCCTTTTTAAGTCGAAATGTGCAAAAAAGCATCCTATCGCTCTGAAACGGCTGTTTTGCTCTCCACCACATTTACTGTCAGACTGGCCGAATTAGACCGATTCTGCCTCTTTCTTGCCTCTACATGTGAAGAACAGGGTGCTTGTGAGCATATTGTGCAGTTTCCAGCAGGTAGCTGGCTTGGAACGGGACCGGTGGGGCAGAGCAATCCTAGCGGCTCGCCCGAGCAGTGGAAGCCGGCGAGGGTGCGCGTTCAGCCGGATGAATGGGGCGCTGTCAGGGCCCCTCTCGTGGAGGATAAAAATCATGCTTTTTCCCTCATTACACATCCCATGCGAGCTTGTAATGATAAAACCTGATCCAAATCACACATTGCAGCTCAATATTCAGTGAGGACAGGGCCTTTTTAAGTCGAAATGTGCAAAAAAGCATCCTATCGCTCTGAAACGGCTGTTTTGCTCTCCACCACATTTACTGTCAGACTGGCCGAATTAGACCGATTCTGCCTCTTTCTTGCCTCTACATGTGAAGAACAGGGTGCTTGTGAGCATATTGTGCAGTTTCAAGCAGGTAGCTGGCTTGGAACGGGACCGGTGGGGCAGAGCAATCCTAGCGGCTCGCCCGAGCAGTGGAAGCCGGCGAGGGTGCGCGTTCAGCCGGATGAATGGGGCGCTGTCAGGGCCCCTCTCGTGGAGGATAAAAATCATGCTTTTTCCCTCATTACACATCCCATGCGAGCTTGTAATGATAAAACCTGATCCAAATCACACATTGCAGCTCAATATTCAGTGAGGACAGGGCCTTTTTAAGTCGAAATGTGCAAAACAGCATCCTATCGCTCTGAAACGGCTGTTTTGCTCTCCACCACATTTACTGTCAGACTGGCCGAATTAGACCGATTCTGCCTCTTTCTTGCCTCTACATGTGAAGAACAGGGTGCTTGTGAGCATATTGTGCAGTTTCCAGCAGGTAGCTGGCTTGGAACGGGACCGGTGGGGCAGAGCAATCCTAGCGGCTCGCCCGAGCAGTGGAAGCCGGCGAGGGTGCGCGTTCAGCCGGATGAATGGGGCGCTGTCAGGGCCCCTCTCGTGGAGGATAAAAATCATGCTTTTTCCCTCATTACACATCCCATGCGAGCTTGTAATGAAAAAACCTGATCCAAATCACACATTGCAGCTCAATATTCAGTGAGGACAGGGCCTTTTTAAGTCGAAATGTGCAAAAAAGCATCCTATCGCTCTGAAACGGCTGTTTTGCTCTCCACCACATTTACTGTCAGACTGGCCGAATTAGACCGATTCTGCCTCTTTCTTGCCTCTACATGTGAAGAACAGGGTGCTTGTGAGCATATTGTGCAGTTTCCAGCAGGTAGCTGGCTTGGAACGGGACCGGTGGGGCAGAGCAATCCTAGCGGCTCGCCCGAGCAGTGGAAGCCGGCGAGGGTGCGCGTTCAGCCGGATGAATGGGGCGCTGTCAGGGCCCCTCTCGTGGAGGATAAAAATCATGCTTTTTCCCTCATTACACATCCCATGCGAGCTTGTAATGATAAAACCTGCATCCAAATCACACATTGCAGCTCAATATTCAGTGAGGACAGGGCCTTTTTAAGTCGAAATGTGCAAAAAAGCATCCTATCGCTCTGAAACGGCTGTTTTGCTCTCCACCACATTTACTGTCAGACTGGCCGAATTAGACCGATTCTGCCTCTTTCTTGCCTCTACATGTGAAGAACAGGGTGCTTGTGAGCATATTGTGCAGTTTCCAGCAGGTAGCTGGCTTGGAACGGGACCGGTGGGGCAGAGCAATCCTAGCGGCTCGCCCGAGCAGTGGAAGCCGGCGAGGGTGCGCGTTCAGCCGGATGAATGGGGCGCTGTCAGGGCCCCTCTCGTGGAGGATAAAAATCATGCTTTTTCCCTCATTACACATCCCATGCGAGCTTGTAATGATAAAACCTGATCCAAATCACACATTGCAGCTCAATATTCAGTGAGGACAGGGCCTTTTTAAGTCGAAATGTGCAAAACAGCATCCTATCGCTCTGAAACGGCTGTTTTGCTCTCCACCACATTTACTGTCAGACTGGCCGAATTAGACCGATTCTGCCTCTTTCTTGCCTCTACATGTGAAGAACAGGGTGCTTGTGAGCATATTGTGCAGTTTCCAGCAGGTAGCTGGCTTGGAACGGGACCGGTGGGGCAGAGCAATCCTAGCGGCTCGCCCGAGCAGTGGAAGCCGGCGAGGGTGCGCGTTCAGCCGGATGAATGGGGCGCTGTCAGGGCCCCTCTCGTGGAGGATAAAAATCATGCTTTTTCCCTCATTACACATCCCATGCGAGCTTGTAATGATAAAACCTGATCCAAATCACACATTGCAGCTCAATATTCAGTGAGGACAGGGCCTTTTTAAGTCGAAATGTGCAAAACAGCATCCTATCGCTCTGAAACGGCTGTTTTGCTCTCCACCACATTTACTGTCAGACTGGCCGAATTAGACCGATTCTGCCTCTTTCTTGCCTCTACATGTGAAGAACAGGGTGCTTGTGAGCATATTGTGCAGTTTCCAGCAGGTAGCTGGCTTGGAACGGGACCGGTGGGGCAGAGCAATCCTAGCGGCTCGCCCGAGCAGTGGAAGCCGGCGAGGGTGCGCGTTCAGCCGGATGAATGGGGCGCTGTCAGGGCCCCTCTCGTGGAGGATAAAAATCATGCTTTTTCCCTCATTACACATCCCATGCGAGCTTGTAATGATAAAACCTGATCCAAATCACACATTGCAGCTCAATATTCAGTGAGGACAGGGCCTTTTTAAGTCGAAATGTGCAAAAAAGCATCCTATCGCTCTGAAACGGCTGTTCTGCTCTCCACCACATTTACTGTCAGACTGGCCGAATTAGACCGATTCTGCCTCTTTCTTGCCTCTACATGTGAAGAACAGGGTGCTTGTGAGCATATTGTGCAGTTTCCAGCAGGTAGCTGGCTTGGAACGGGACCGGTGGGGCAGAGCAATCCTAGCGGCTCGCCCGAGCAGTGGAAGCCGGCGAGGGTGCGCGTTCAGCCGGATGAATGGGGCGCTGTCAGGGCCCCTCTCGTGGAGGATAAAAATCATGCTTTTTCCCTCATTACACATCCCATGCGAGCTTGTAATGATAAAACCTGATCCAAATCACACATTGCAGCTCAATATTCAGTGAGGACAGGGCCTTTTTAAGTCGAAATGTGCAAAACAGCATCCTATCGCTCTGAAACGGCTGTTTTGCTCTCCACCACATTTACTGTCAGACTGGCCGAATTAGACCGATTCTGCCTCTTTCTTGCCTCTACATGTGAAGAACAGGGTGCTTGTGAGCATATTGTGCAGTTTCCAGCAGGTAGCTGGCTTGGAACGGGACCGGTGGGGCAGAGCAATCCTAGCGGCTCGCCCGAGCAGTGGAAGCCGGCGAGGGTGCGCGTTCAGCCGGATGAATGGGGCGCTGTCAGGGCCCCTCTCGTGGAGGATAAAAATCATGCTTTTTCCCTCATTACACATCCCATGCGAGCTTGTAATGATAAAATCTGATCCAAATCACACATTGCAGCTCAATATTCAGTGAGGACAGGGCCTTTTTAAGTCGAAATGTGCAAAAAAGCATCCTATTGCTCTGAAACGGCTGTTCTGCTCTCCACCACATTTACTGTCAGACTGGCCGAATTAGACCGATTCTGCCTCTTTATTGCCTCTACATGTGAAGAACAGGGTGCTTGTGAGCATATTGTGCAGTTTCCAGCAGGTAGCTGGCTTGGAACGGGACCGGTGGGGCAGAGCAATCCTAGCGGCTCGCCCGAGCAGTGGAAGCCGGCGAGGGTGCGCGTTCAGCCGGATGAATGGGGCGCTGTCAGGGCCCCTCTCGTGGAGGATAAAAATCATGCTTTTTCCCTCATTACACATCCCATGCGAGCTTGTAATGATAAAACCTGATCCAAATCACACATTGCAGCTCAATATTCAGTGAGGACAGGGCCTTTTTAAGTCGAAATGTGCAAAAAAGCATCCTATCGCTCTGAAACGGCTGTTTTGCTCTCCACCACATTTACTGTCAGACTGGCCGAATTAGACCGATTCTGCCTCTTTCTTGCCTCTACATGTGAAGAACAGGGTGCTTGTGAGCATATTGTGCAGTTTCAAGCAGGTAGCTGGCTTGGAACGGGACCGGTGGGGCAGAGCAATCCTAGCGGCTCGCCCGAGCAGTGGAAGCCGGCGAGGGTGCGCGTTCAGCCGGATGAATGGGGCGCTGTCAGGGCCCCTCTCGTGGAGGATAAAAATCATGCTTTTTCCCTCATTACACATCCCATGCGAGCTTGTAATGATAAAACCTGATCCAAATCACACATTGCAGCTCAATATTCAGTGAGGACAGGGCCTTTTTAAGTCGAAATGTGCAAAACAGCATCCTATCGCTCTGAAACGGCTGTTTTGCTCTCCACCACATTTACTGTCAGACTGGCCGAATTAGACCGATTCTGCCTCTTTCTTGCCTCTACATGTGAAGAACAGGGTGCTTGTGAGCATATTGTGCAGTTTCCAGCAGGTAGCTGGCTTGGAACGGGACCGGTGGGGCAGAGCAATCCTAGCGGCTCGCCCGAGCAGTGGAAGCCGGCGAGGGTGCGCGTTCAGCCGGATGAATGGGGCGCTGTCAGGGCCCCTCTCGTGGAGGATAAAAATCATGCTTTTTCCCTCATTACACATCCCATGCGAGCTTGTAATGAAAAAACCTGATCCAAATCACACATTGCAGCTCAATATTCAGTGAGGACAGGGCCTTTTTAAGTCGAAATGTGCAAAAAAGCATCCTATCGCTCTGAAACGGCTGTTTTGCTCTCCACCACATTTACTGTCAGACTGGCCGAATTAGACCGATTCTGCCTCTTTCTTGCCTCTACATGTGAAGAACAGGGTGCTTGTGAGCATATTGTGCAGTTTCCAGCAGGTAGCTGGCTTGGAACGGGACCGGTGGGGCAGAGCAATCCTAGCGGCTCGCCCGAGCAGTGGAAGCCGGCGAGGGTGCGCGTTCAGCCGGATGAATGGGGCGCTGTCAGGGCCCCTCTCGTGGAGGATAAAAATCATGCTTTTTCCCTCATTACACATCCCATGCGAGCTTGTAATGATAAAACCTCATCCAAATCACACATTGCAGCTCAATATTCAGTGAGGACAGGGCCTTTTTAAGTCGAAATGTGCAAAACAGCATCCTATCGCTCTGAAACGGCTGTTTTGCTCTCCACCACATTTACTGTCAGACTGGCCGAATTAGACCGATTCTGCCTCTTTCTTGCCTCTACATGTGAAGAACAGGGTGCTTGTGAGCATATTGTGCAGTTTCCAGCAGGTAGCTGGCTTGGAACGGGACCGGTGGGGCAGAGCAATCCTAGCGGCTCGCCCGAGCAGTGGAAGCCGGCGAGGGTGCGCGTTCAGCCGGATGAATGGGGCGCTGTCAGGGCCCCTCTCGTGGAGGATAAAAATCATGCTTTTTCCCTCATTACACATCCCATGCGAGCTTGTAATGATAAAACCTCATCCAAATCACACATTGCAGCTCAATATTCAGTGAGGACAGGGCCTTTTTAAGTCGAAATGTGCAAAACAGCATCCTATCGCTCTGAAACGGCTGTTTTGCTCTCCACCACATTTACTGTCAGACTGGCCGAATTAGACCGATTCTGCCTCTTTCTTGCCTCTACATGTGAAGAACAGGGTGCTTGTGAGCATATTGTGCAGTTTCCAGCAGGTAGCTGGCTTGGAACGGGACCGGTGGGGCAGAGCAATCCTAGCGGCTCGCCCGAGCAGTGGAAGCCGGCGAGGGTGCGCGTTCAGCCGGATGAATGGGGCGCTGTCAGGGCCCCTCTCGTGGAGGATAAAAATCATGCTTTTTCCCTCATTACACATCCCATGCGAGCTTGTAATGATAAAACCTCATCCAAATCACACATTGCAGCTCAATATTCAGTGAGGACAGGGCCTTTTTAAGTCGAAATGTGCAAAAAAGCATCCTATCGCTCTGAAACGGCTGTTTTGCTCTCCACCACATTTACTGTCAGACTGGCCGAATTAGACCGATTCTGCCTCTTTCTTGCCTCTACATGTGAAGAACAGGGTGCTTGTGAGCATATTGTGCAGTTTCCAGCAGGTAGCTGGCTTGGAACGGGACCGGTGGGGCAGAGCAATCCTAGCGGCTCGCCCGAGCAGTGGAAGCCGGCGAGGGTGCGCGTTCAGCCGGATGAATGGGGCGCTGTCAGGGCCCCTCTCGTGGAGGATAAAAATCATGCTTTTTCCCTCATTACACATCCCATGCGAGCTTGTAATGATAAAACCTCATCCAAATCACACATTGCAGCTCAATATTCAGTGAGGACAGGGCCTTTTTAAGTCGAAATGTGCAAAAAAGCATCCTATCGCTCTGAAACGGCTGTTTTGCTCTCCACCACATTTACTGTCAGACTGGCCGAATTAGACCGATTCTGCCTCTTTCTTGCCTCTACATGTGAAGAACAGGGTGCTTGTGAGCATATTGTGCAGTTTCCAGCAGGTAGCTGGCTTGGAACGGGACCGGTGGGCAGAGCAATCCTAGCGGCTCGCCCGAGCAGTGGAAGCCGGCGAGGGTGCGCGTTCAGCCGGATGAATGGGGCGCTGTCAGGGCCCCTCTCGTGGAGGATAAAAATCATGCTTTTTCCCTCATTACACATCCCATGCGAGCTTGTAATGATAAAACCTGATCCAAATCACACATTGCAGCTCAATATTCAGTGAGGACAGGGCCTTTTAAGTCGAAATGTGCAAAACAGCATCCTATCGCTCTGAAACGGCTGTTTTGCTCTCCACCACATTTACTGTCAGACTGGCCGAATTAGACCGATTCTGCCTCTTTCTTGCCTCTACATGTGAAGAACAGGGTGCTTGTGAGCATATTGTGCAGTTTCCAGCAGGTAGCTGGCTTGGAACGGGACCAGGTGGGGCAGAGCAATCCTAGCGGCTCGCCCGAGCAGTGGAAGCCGGCGAGGGTGCGCGTTCAGCCGGATGAATGGGGCGCTGTCAGGGCCCCTCTCGTGGAGGATAAAAATCATGCTTTTTCCCTCATTACACATCCCATGCGAGCTTGTAATGATAAAACCTGATCCAAATCACACATTGCAGCTCAATATTCAGTGAGGACAGGGCCTTTTTAAGTCGAAATGTGCAAAACAGCATCCTATCGCTCTGAAACGGCTGTTTTGCTCTCCACCACATTACTGTCAGACTGGCCGAATTAGACCGATTCTGCCTCTTTCTTGCCTCTACATGTGAAGAACAGGTGCTTGTGAGCATATTGTGCAGTTTCCAGCAGGTAGCTGGCTTGGAACGGGACCAGTGGGGCAGAGCAATCCTAGCGGCTCGCCCGAGCAGTGGAAGCCGGCGAGGGTGCGCGTTCAGCCGGATGAATGGGGCGCTGTCAGGGCCCCTCTCGTGGAGGATAAAAATCATGCTTTTTCCCTCATTACACATCCCATGCGAGCTTGTAATGATAAAACCTGATCCAAATCACACATTGCAGCTCAATATTCAGTGAGGACAGGGCCTTTTTAAGTCGAAATGTGCAAAAAAGCATCCTATCGCTCTGAAACGGCTGTTCTGCTCTCCACCACATTTACTGTCAGACTGGCCGAATTAGACCGATTCTGCCTCTTTCTTGCCTCTACATGTGAAGAACAGGGTGCTTGTGAGCATATTGTGCAGTTTCCAGCAGGTAGCTGGCTTGGAACGGGACCGGTGGGGCAGAGCAATCCTAGCGGCTCGCCCGAGCAGTGGAAGCCGGCGAGGGTGCGCGTTCAGCCGGATGAATGGGGCGCTGTCAGGGCCCCTCTCGTGGAGGATAAAAATCATGCTTTTTCCCTCATTACACATCCCATGCGAGCTTGTAATGATAAAACCTGATCCAAATCACACATTGCAGCTCAATATTCAGTGAGGACAGGGCCTTTTTAAGTCGAAATGTGCAAAACAGCATCCTATCGCTCTGAAACGGCTGTTTTGCTCTCCACCACATTTACTGTCAGACTGGCCGAATTAGACCGATTCTGCCTCTTTCTTGCCTCTACATGTGAAGAACAGGGTGCTTGTGAGCATATTGTGCAGTTTCCAGCAGGTAGCTGGCTTGGAACGGGACCGGTGGGGCAGAGCAATCCTAGCGGCTCGCCCGAGCAGTGGAAGCCGGCGAGGGTGCGCGTTCAGCCGGATGAATGGGGCGCTGTCAGGGCCCTCTCGTGGAGGATAAAAATCATGCTTTTTCCCTCATTACACATCCCATGCGAGCTTGTAATGATAAAACCTGATCCAAATCACACATTGCAGCTCAATATTCAGTGAGGACAGGGCCTTTTTAAGTCGAAATGTGCAAAAAAGCATCCTATCGCTCTGAAACGGCTGTTTTGCTCTCCACCACATTTACTGTCAGACTGGCCGAATTAGACCGATTCTGCCTCTTTCTTGCCTCTACATGTGAAGAACAGGGTGCTTGTGAGCATATTGTGCAGTTTCAAGCAGGTAGCTGGCTTGGAACGGGACCGGTGGGGCAGAGCAATCCTAGCGGCTCGCCCGAGCAGTGGAAGCCGGCGAGGGTGCGCGTTCAGCCGGATGAATGGGGCGCTGTCAGGGCCCCTCTCGTGGAGGATAAAAATCATGCTTTTTCCCTCATTACACATCCCATGCGAGCTTGTAATGATAAAACCTGATCCAAATCACACATTGCAGCTCAATATTCAGTGAGGACAGGGCCTTTTTAAGTCGAAATGTGCAAAACAGCATCCTATCGCTCTGAAACGGCTGTTTTGCTCTCCACCACATTTACTGTCAGACTGGCCGAATTAGACCGATTCTGCCTCTTTCTTGCCTCTACATGTGAAGAACAGGGTGCTTGTGAGCATATTGTGCAGTTTCAAGCAGGTAGCTGGCTTGGAACGGGACCGGTGGGGCAGAGCAATCCTAGCGGCTCGCCCGAGCAGTGGAAGCCGGCGAGGGTGCGCGTTCAGCCGGATGAATGGGGCGCTGTCAGGGCCCCTCTCGTGGAGGATAAAAATCATGCTTTTTCCCTCATTACACATCCCATGCGAGCTTGTAATGATAAAACCTGATCCAAATCACACATTGCAGCTCAATATTCAGTGAGGACAGGGCCTTTTTAAGTCGAAATGTGCAAAACAGCATCCTATCGCTCTGAAACGGCTGTTTTGCTCTCCACCACATTTACTGTCAGACTGGCCGAATTAGACCGATTCTGCCTCTTTCTTGCCTCTACATGTGAAGAACAGGGTGCTTGTGAGCATATTGTGCAGTTTCCAGCAGGTAGCTGGCTTGGAACGGGACCGGTGGGGCAGAGCAATCCTAGCGGCTCGCCCGAGCAGTGGAAGCCGGCGAGGGTGCGCGTTCAGCCGGATGAATGGGGCGCTGTCAGGGCCCCTCTCGTGGAGGATAAAAATCATGCTTTTTCCCTCATTACACATCCCATGCGAGCTTGTAATGATAAAACCTCGATCCAAATCACACATTGCAGCTCAATATTCAGTGAGGACAGGGCCTTTTTAAGTCGAAATGTGCAAAACAGCATCCTATCGCTCTGAAACGGCTGTTTTGCTCTCCACCACATTTACTGTCAGACTGGCCGAATTAGACCGATTCTGCCTCTTTCTTGCCTCTACATGTGAAGAACAGGGTGCTTGTGAGCATATTGTGCAGTTTCCAGCAGGTAGCTGGCTTGGAACGGGACCGGTGGGGCAGAGCAATCCTAGCGGCTCGCCCGAGCAGTGGAAGCCGGCGAGGGTGCGCGTTCAGCCGGATGAATGGGGCGCTGTCAGGGCCCCTCTCGTGGAGGATAAAAATCATGCTTTTTCCCTCATTACACATCCCATGCGAGCTTGTAATGATAAAACCTCATCCAAATCACACATTGCAGCTCAATATTCAGTGAGGACAGGGCCTTTTTAAGTCGAAATGTGCAAAAAAGCATCCTATCGCTCTGAAACGGCTGTTTTGCTCTCCACCACATTTACTGTCAGACTGGCCGAATTAGACCGATTCTGCCTCTTTCTTGCCTCTACATGTGAAGAACAGGGTGCTTGTGAGCATATTGTGCAGTTTCCAGCAGGTAGCTGGCTTGGAACGGGACCGGTGGGGCAGAGCAATCCTAGCGGCTCGCCCGAGCAGTGGAAGCCGGCGAGGGTGCGCGTTCAGCCGGATGAATGGGGCGCTGTCAGGGCCCCTCTCGTGGAGGATAAAAATCATGCTTTTTCCCTCATTACACATCCCATGCGAGCTTGTAATGATAAAACCTCATCCAAATCACACATTGCAGCTCAATATTCAGTGAGGACAGGGCCTTTTTAAGTCGAAATGTGCAAAAAAGCATCCTATCGCTCTGAAACGGCTGTTTTGCTCTCCACCACATTTACTGTCAGACTGGCCGAATTAGACCGATTCTGCCTCTTTCTTGCCTCTACATGTGAAGAACAGGGTGCTTGTGAGCATATTGTGCAGTTTCCAGCAGGTAGCTGGCTTGGAACGGGACCGGTGGGGCAGAGCAATCCTAGCGGCTCGCCCGAGCAGTGGAAGCCGGCGAGGGTGCACGTTCAGCCGGATGAATGGGGCGCTGTCAGGGCCCCTCTCGTGGAGGATAAAAATCATGCTTTTTCCCTCATTACACATCCCATGCGAGCTTGTAATGATAAAACCTGATCCAAATCACACATTGCAGCTCAATATTCAGTGAGGACAGGGCCTTTTTAAGTCGAAATGTGCAAAACAGCATCCTATCGCTCTGAAACGGCTGTTTTGCTCTCCACCACATTTACTGTCAGACTGGCCGAATTAGACCGATTCTGCCTCTTTCTTGCCTCTACATGTGAAGAACAGGGTGCTTGTGAGCATATTGTGCAGTTTCCAGCAGGTAGCTGGCTTGGAACGGGACCGGTGGGGCAGAGCAATCCTAGCGGCTCGCCCGAGCAGTGGAAGCCGGCGAGGGTGCGCGTTCAGCCGGATGAATGGGGCGCTGTCAGGGCCCCTCTCGTGGAGGATAAAAATCATGCTTTTTCCCTCATTACACATCCCATGCGAGCTTGTAATGATAAAACCTGATCCAAATCACACATTGCAGCTCAATATTCAGTGAGGACAGGGCCTTTTTAAGTCGAAATGTGCAAAAAAGCATCCTATCGCTCTGAAACGGCTGTTTTGCTCTCCACCACATTTACTGTCAGACTGGCCGATTAGACCGATTCTGCCTCTTTCTTGCCTCTACATGTGAAGAACAGGGTGCTTGTGAGCATATTGTGCACTTTCCAGCAGGTAGCTGGCTTGGAACGGGACCAGTGGGGCAGAGCAATCCTAGCGGCTCGCCCGAGCAGTGGAAGCCGGCGAGGGTGCGCGTTCAGCCGGATGAATGGGGCGCTGTCAGGGCCCCTCTCGTGGAGGATAAAAATCATGCTTTTTCCCTCATTACACATCCCATGCGAGCTTGTAATGATAAAACCTGATCCAAATCACACATTGCAGCTCAATATTCAGTGAGGACAGGGCCTTTTTAAGTCGAAATGTGCAAAAAAGCATCCTATCGCTCTGAAACGGCTGTTTTGCTCTCCACCACATTTACTGTCAGACTGGCCGAATTAGACCGATTCTGCCTCTTTCTTGCCTCTACATGTGAAGAACAGGGTGCTTGTGAGCATATTGTGCAGTTTCCAGCAGGTAGCTGGCTTGGAACGGGACCGGTGGGGCAGAGCAATCCTAGCGGCTCGCCCGAGCAGTGGAAGCCGGCGAGGGTGCGCGTTCAGCCGGATGAATGGGGCGCTGTCAGGGCCCCTCTCGTGGAGGATAAAAATCATGCTTTTTCCCTCATTACACATCCCATGCGAGCTTGTAATGATAAAACCTGATCCAAATCACACATTGCAGCTCAATATTCAGTGAGGACAGGGCCTTTTTAAGTCGAAATGTGCAAAAAAGCATCCTATCGCTCTGAAACGGCTGTTCTGCTCTCCACCACATTTACTGTCAGACTGGCCGAATTAGACCGATTCTGCCTCTTTCTTGCCTCTACATGTGAAGAACAGGGTGCTTGTGAGCATATTGTGCAGTTTCCAGCAGGTAGCTGGCTTGGAACGGGACCGGTGGGGCAGAGCAATCCTAGCGGCTCGCCCGAGCAGTGGAAGCCGGCGAGGGTGCGCGTTCAGCCGGATGAATGGGGCGCTGTCAGGGCCCCTCTCGTGGAGGATAAAAATCATGCTTTTTCCCTCATTACACATCCCATGCGAGCTTGTAATGATAAAACCTGATCCAAATCACACATTGCAGCTCAATATTCAGTGAGGACAGGGCCTTTTTAAGTCGAAATGTGCAAAACAGCATCCTATCGCTCTGAAACGGCTGTTTTGCTCTCCACCACATTTACTGTCAGACTGGCCGAATTAGACCGATTCTGCCTCTTTCTTGCCTCTACATGTGAAGAACAGGGTGCTTGTGAGCATATTGTGCAGTTTCCAGCAGGTAGCTGGCTTGGAACGGGACCGGTGGGGCAGAGCAATCCTAGCGGCTCGCCCGAGCAGTGGAAGCCGGCGAGGGTGCGCGTTCAGCCGGATGAATGGGGCGCTGTCAGGGCCCCTCTCGTGGAGGATAAAAATCATGCTTTTTCCCTCATTACACATCCCATGCGAGCTTGTAATGAAAAAACCTGATCCAAATCACACATTGCAGCTCAATATTCAGTGAGGACAGGGCCTTTTTAAGTCGAAATGTGCAAAAAAGCATCCTATCGCTCTGAAACGGCTGTTTTGCTCTCCACCACATTTACTGTCAGACTGGCCGAATTAGACCGATTCTGCCTCTTTCTTGCCTCTACATGTGAAGAACAGGGTGCTTGTGAGCATATTGTGCAGTTTCCAGCAGGTAGCTGGCTTGGAACGGGACCGGTGGGGCAGAGCAATCCTAGCGGCTCGCCCGAGCAGTGGAAGCCGGCGAGGGTGCGCGTTCAGCCGGATGAATGGGGCGCTGTCAGGGCCCCTCTCGTGGAGGATAAAAATCATGCTTTTTCCCTCATTACACATCCCATGCGAGCTTGTAATGATAAAACCTCATCCAAATCACACATTGCAGCTCAATATTCAGTGAGGACAGGGCCTTTTTAAGTCGAAATGTGCAAAACAGCATCCTATCGCTCTGAAACGGCTGTTTTGCTCTCCACCACATTTACTGTCAGACTGGCCGAATTAGACCGATTCTGCCTCTTTCTTGCCTCTACATGTGAAGAACAGGGTGCTTGTGAGCATATTGTGCAGTTTCCAGCAGGTAGCTGGCTTGGAACGGGACCGGTGGGGCAGAGCAATCCTAGCGGCTCGCCCGAGCAGTGGAAGCCGGCGAGGGTGCGCGTTCAGCCGGATGAATGGGGCGCTGTCAGGGCCCCTCTCGTGGAGGATAAAAATCATGCTTTTTCCCTCATTACACATCCCATGCGAGCTTGTAATGATAAAACCTCATCCAAATCACACATTGCAGCTCAATATTCAGTGAGGACAGGGCCTTTTTAAGTCGAAATGTGCAAAAAAGCATCCTATCGCTCTGAAACGGCTGTTTTGCTCTCCACCACATTTACTGTCAGACTGGCCGAATTAGACCGATTCTGCCTCTTTCTTGCCTCTACATGTGAAGAACAGGGTGCTTGTGAGCATATTGTGCAGTTTCAAGCAGGTAGCTGGCTTGGAACGGGACCGGTGGGGCAGAGCAATCCTAGCGGCTCGCCCGAGCAGTGGAAGCCGGCGAGGGTGCGCGTTCAGCCGGATGAATGGGGCGCTGTCAGGGCCCCTCTCGTGGAGGATAAAAATCATGCTTTTTCCCTCATTACACATCCCATGCGAGCTTGTAATGATAAAACCTGATCCAAATCACACATTGCAGCTCAATATTCAGTGAGGACAGGGCCTTTTTAAGTCGAAATGTGCAAAACAGCATCCTATCGCTCTGAAACGGCTGTTTTGCTCTCCACCACATTTACTGTCAGACTGGCCGAATTAGACCGATTCTGCCTCTTTCTTGCCTCTACATGTGAAGAACAGGGTGCTTGTGAGCATATTGTGCAGTTTCCAGCAGGTAGCTGGCTTGGAACGGGACCGGTGGGGCAGAGCAATCCTAGCGGCTCGCCCGAGCAGTGGAAGCCGGCGAGGGTGCGCGTTCAGCCGGATGAATGGGGCGCTGTCAGGGCCCCTCTCGTGGAGGATAAAAATCATGCTTTTTCCCTCATTACACATCCCATGCGAGCTTGTAATGAAAAAACCTGATCCAAATCACACATTGCAGCTCAATATTCAGTGAGGACAGGGCCTTTTTAAGTCGAAATGTGCAAAAAAGCATCCTATCGCTCTGAAACGGCTGTTTTGCTCTCCACCACATTTACTGTCAGACTGGCCGAATTAGACCGATTCTGCCTCTTTCTTGCCTCTACATGTGAAGAACAGGGTGCTTGTGAGCATATTGTGCAGTTTCCAGCAGGTAGCTGGCTTGGAACGGGACCGGTGGGGCAGAGCAATCCTAGCGGCTCGCCCGAGCAGTGGAAGCCGGCGAGGGTGCGCGTTCAGCCGGATGAATGGGGCGCTGTCAGGGCCCCTCTCGTGGAGGATAAAAATCATGCTTTTTCCCTCATTACACATCCCATGCGAGCTTGTAATGATAAAACCTGATCCAAATCACACATTGCAGCTCAATATTCAGTGAGGACAGGGCCTTTTTAAGTCGAAATGTGCAAAAAAGCATCCTATCGCTCTGAAACGGCTGTTTTGCTCTCCACCACATTTACTGTCAGACTGGCCGAATTAGACCGATTCTGCCTCTTTCTTGCCTCTACATGTGAAGAACAGGGTGCTTGTGAGCATATTGTGCAGTTTCAAGCAGGTAGCTGGCTTGGAACGGGACCGGTGGGGCAGAGCAATCCTAGCGGCTCGCCCGAGCAGTGGAAGCCGGCGAGGGTGCGCGTTCAGCCGGATGAATGGGGCGCTGTCAGGGCCCCTCTCGTGGAGGATAAAAATCATGCTTTTTCCCTCATTACACATCCCATGCGAGCTTGTAATGATAAAACCTGATCCAAATCACACATTGCAGCTCAATATTCAGTGAGGACAGGGCCTTTTTAAGTCGAAATGTGCAAAAAAGCATCCTATCGCTCTGAAACGGCTGTTTTGCTCTCCACCACATTTACTGTCAGACTGGCCGAATTAGACCGATTCTGCCTCTTTCTTGCCTCTACATGTGAAGAACAGGGTGCTTGTGAGCATATTGTGCAGTTTCCAGCAGGTAGCTGGCTTGGAACGGGACCGGTGGGGCAGAGCAATCCTAGCGGCTCGCCCGAGCAGTGGAAGCCGGCGAGGGTGCGCGTTCAGCCGGATGAATGGGGCGCTGTCAGGGCCCCTCTCGTGGAGGATAAAAATCATGCTTTTTCCCTCATTACACATCCCATGCGAGCTTGTAATGATAAAACCTCATCCAAATCACACATTGCAGCTCAATATTCAGTGAGGACAGGGCCTTTTTAAGTCGAAATGTGCAAAAAAGCATCCTATCGCTCTGAAACGGCTGTTTTGCTCTCCACCACATTTACTGTCAGACTGGCCGAATTAGACCGATTCTGCCTCTTTCTTGCCTCTACATGTGAAGAACAGGGTGCTTGTGAGCATATTGTGCAGTTTCAAGCAGGTAGCTGGCTTGGAACGGGACCGGTGGGGCAGAGCAATCCTAGCGGCTCGCCCGAGCAGTGGAAGCCGGCGAGGGTGCACGTTCAGCCGGATGAATGGGGCGCTGTCAGGGCCCCTCTCGTGGAGGATAAAAATCATGCTTTTTCCCTCATTACACATCCCATGCGAGCTTGTAATGATAAAACCTGATCCAAATCACACATTGCAGCTCAATATTCAGTGAGGACAGGGCCTTTTTAAGTCGAAATGTGCAAAACAGCATCCTATCGCTCTGAAACGGCTGTTTTGCTCTCCACCACATTTACTGTCAGACTGGCCGAATTAGACCGATTCTGCCTCTTTCTTGCCTCTACATGTGAAGAACAGGGTGCTTGTGAGCATATTGTGCAGTTTCCAGCAGGTAGCTGGCTTGGAACGGGACCGGTGGGGCAGAGCAATCCTAGCGGCTCGCCCGAGCAGTGGAAGCCGGCGAGGGTGCGCGTTCAGCCGGATGAATGGGGCGCTGTCAGGGCCCCTCTCGTGGAGGATAAAAATCATGCTTTTTCCCTCATTACACATCCCATGCGAGCTTGTAATGATGAAAACCTGATCCAAATCACACATTGCAGCTCAATATTCAGTGAGGACAGGGCCTTTTTAAGTCGAAATGTGCAAAAAAGCATCCTATCGCTCTGAAACGGCTGTTTTGCTCTCCACCACATTTACTGTCAGACTGGCCGAATTAGACCGATTCTGCCTCTTTCTTGCCTCTACATGTGAAGAACAGGGTGCTTGTGAGCATATTGTGCAGTTTCAAGCAGGTAGCTGGCTTGGAACGGGACCGGTGGGGCAGAGCAATCCTAGCGGCTCGCCCGAGCAGTGGAAGCCGGCGAGGGTGCGCGTTCAGCCGGATGAATGGGGCGCTGTCAGGGCCCCTCTCGTGGAGGATAAAAATCATGCTTTTTCCCTCATTACACATCCCATGCGAGCTTGTAATGATGAAAACCTGATCCAAATCACACATTGCAGCTCAATATTCAGTGAGGACAGGGCCTTTTTAAGTCGAAATGTGCAAAAAAGCATCCTATCGCTCTGAAACGGCTGTTTTGCTCTCCACCACATTTACTGTCAGACTGGCCGGATTAGACCGATTCTGCCTCTTTCTTGCCTCTACATGTGAAGAACAGGGTGCTTGTGAGCATATTGTGCACTTTCCAGCAGGTAGCTGGCTTGGAACGGGACCGGTGGGGCAGAGCAATCCTAGCGGCTCGCCCGAGCAGTGGAAGCCGGCGAGGGTGCGCGTTCAGCCGGATGAATGGGGCGCTGTCAGGGCCCCTCTCGTGGAGGATAAAAATCATGCTTTTTCCCTCATTACACATCCCATGCGAGCTTGTAATGATAAAACCTGATCCAAATCACACATTGCAGCTCAATATTCAGTGAGGACAGGGCCTTTTTAAGTCGAAATGTGCAAAAAAGCATCCTATCGCTCTGAAACGGCTGTTTTGCTCTCCACCACATTTACTGTCAGACTGGCCGAATTAGACCGATTCTGCCTCTTTCTTGCCTCTACATGTGAAGAACAGGGTGCTTGTGAGCATATTGTGCACTTTCCAGCAGGTAGCTGGCTTGGAACGGGACCGGTGGGGCAGAGCAATCCTAGCGGCTCGCCCGAGCAGTGGAAGCCGGCGAGGGTGCGCGTTCAGCCGGATGAATGAGGCGCTGTCAGGGCCCCTCTCGTGGAGGATAAAAATCATGCTTTTTCCCTCATTACACATCCCATGCGAGCTTGTAATGATAAAACCTGATCCAAATCACACATTGCAGCTCAATATTCAGTGAGGACAGGGCCTTTTTAAGTCGAAATGTGCAAAACAGCATCCTATCGCTCTGAAACGGCTGTTTTGCTCTCCACCACATTTACTGTCAGACTGGCCGAATTAGACCGATTCTGCCTCTTTCTTGCCTCTACATGTGAAGAACAGGGTGCTTGTGAGCATATTGTGCAGTTTCCAGCAGGTAGCTGGCTTGGAACGGGACCGGTGGGGCAGAGCAATCCTAGCGGCTCGCCCGAGCAGTGGAAGCCGGCGAGGGTGCGCGTTCAGCCGGATGAATGGGGCGCTGTCAGGGCCCCTCTCGTGGAGGATAAAAATCATGCTTTTTCCCTCATTACACATCCCATGCGAGCTTGTAATGATAAAACCTGATCCAAATCACACATTGCAGCTCAATATTCAGTGAGGACAGGGCCTTTTTAAGTCGAAATGTGCAAAACAGCATCCTATCGCTCTGAAACGGCTGTTTTGCTCTCCACCACATTTACTGTCAGACTGGCCGAATTAGACCGATTCTGCCTCTTTCTTGCCTCTACATGTGAAGAACAGGGTGCTTGTGAGCATATTGTGCAGTTTCCAGCAGGAAGCTGGCTTGGAACGGGACCGGTGGGGCAGAGCAATCCTAGCGGCTCGCCCGAGCAGTGGAAGCCGGCGAGGGTGCGCGTTCAGCCGGATGAATGGGGCGCTGTCAGGGCCCCTCTCGTGGAGGATAAAAATCATGCTTTTTCCCTCATTACACATCCCATGCGAGCTTGTAATGATAAAACCTGATCCAAATCACACATTGCAGCTCAATATTCAGTGAGGACAGGGCCTTTTTAAGTCGAAATGTGCAAAAAAGCATCCTATCGCTCTGAAACGGCTGTTTTGCTCTCCACCACATTTACTGTCAGACTGGCCGAATTAGACCGATTCTGCCTCTTTCTTGCCTCTACATGTGAAGAACAGGGTGCTTGTGAGCATATTGTGCAGTTTCAAGCAGGTAGCTGGCTTGGAACGGGACCGGTGGGGCAGAGCAATCCTAGCGGCTCGCCCGAGCAGTGGAAGCCGGCGAGGGTGCGCGTTCAGCCGGATGAATGGGGCGCTGTCAGGGCCCCTCTCGTGGAGGATAAAAATCATGCTTTTTCCCTCATTACACATCCCATGCGAGCTTGTAATGATGAAAACCTGATCCAAATCACACATTGCAGCTCAATATTCAGTGAGGACAGGGCCTTTTTAAGTCGAAATGTGCAAAACAGCATCCTATCGCTCTGAAACGGCTGTTTTGCTCTCCACCACATTTACTGTCAGACTGGCCGAATTAGACCGATTCTGCCTCTTTCTTGCCTCTACATGTGAAGAACAGGGTGCTTGTGAGCATATTGTGCAGTTTCCAGCAGGTAGCTGGCTTGGAACGGGACCGGTGGGGCAGAGCAATCCTAGCGGCTCGCCCGAGCAGTGGAAGCCGGCGAGGGTGCGCGTTCAGCCGGATGAATGGGGCGCTGTCAGGGCCCCTCTCGTGGAGGATAAAAATCATGCTTTTTCCCTCATTACACATCCCATGCGAGCTTGTAATGATGAAAACCTGATCCAAATCACACATTGCAGCTCAATATTCAGTGAGGACAGGGCCTTTTTAAGTCGAAATGTGCAAAAAAGCATCCTATCGCTCTGAAACGGCTGTTTTGCTCTCCACCACATTTACTGTCAGACTGGCCGAATTAGACCGATTCTGCCTCTTTCTTGCCTCTACATGTGAAGAACAGGGTGCTTGTGAGCATATTGTGCAGTTTCAAGCAGGTAGCTGGCTTGGAACGGGACCGGTGGGGCAGAGCAATCCTAGCGGCTCGCCCGAGCAGTGGAAGCCGGCGAGGGTGCGCGTTCAGCCGGATGAATGGGGCGCTGTCAGGGCCCCTCTCGTGGAGGATAAAAATCATGCTTTTTCCCTCATTACACATCCCATGCGAGCTTGTAATGATGAAAACCTGATCCAAATCACACATTGCAGCTCAATATTCAGTGAGGACAGGGCCTTTTTAAGTCGAAATGTGCAAAAAAGCATCCTATCGCTCTGAAACGGCTGTTTTGCTCTCCACCACATTTACTGTCAGACTGGCCGGATTAGACCGATTCTGCCTCTTTCTTGCCTCTACATGTGAAGAACAGGGTGCTTGTGAGCATATTGTGCACTTTCCAGCAGGTAGCTGGCTTGGAACGGGACCGGTGGGGCAGAGCAATCCTAGCGGCTCGCCCGAGCAGTGGAAGCCGGCGAGGGTGCGCGTTCAGCCGGATGAATGGGGCGCTGTCAGGGCCCCTCTCGTGGAGGATAAAAATCATGCTTTTTCCCTCATTACACATCCCATGCGAGCTTGTAATGATAAAACCTGATCCAAATCACACATTGCAGCTCAATATTCAGTGAGGACAGGGCCTTTTTAAGTCGAAATGTGCAAAAAAGCATCCTATCGCTCTGAAACGGCTGTTTTGCTCTCCACCACATTTACTGTCAGACTGGCCGAATTAGACCGATTCTGCCTCTTTCTTGCCTCTACATGTGAAGAACAGGGTGCTTGTGAACATATTGTGCACTTTCCAGCAGGTAGCTGGCTTGGAACGGGACCGGTGGGGCAGAGCAATCCTAGCGGCTCGCCCGAGCAGTGGAAGCCGGCGAGGGTGCGCGTTCAGCCGGATGAATGGGGCGCTGTCAGGGCCCCTCTCGTGGAGGATAAAAATCATGCTTTTTCCCTCATTACACATCCCATGCGAGCTTGTAATGATAAAACCTCATCCAAATCACACATTGCAGCTCAATATTCAGTGAGGACAGGGCCTTTTTAAGTCGAAATGTGCAAAACAGCATCCTATCGCTCTGAAACGGCTGTTTTGCTCTCCACCACATTTACTGTCAGACTGGCCGAATTAGACCGATTCTGCCTCTTTCTTGCCTCTACATGTGAAGAACAGGGTGCTTGTGAGCATATTGTGCAGTTTCCAGCAGGTAGCTGGCTTGGAACGGGACCGGTGGGGCAGAGCAATCCTAGCGGCTCGCCCGAGCAGTGGAAGCCGGCGAGGGTGCGCGTTCAGCCGGATGAATGGGGCGCTGTCAGGGCCCCTCTCGTGGAGGATAAAAATCATGCTTTTTCCCTCATTACACATCCCATGCGAGCTTGTAATGATAAAACCTGATCCAAATCACACATTGCAGCTCAATATTCAGTGAGGACAGGGCCTTTTTAAGTCGAAATGTGCAAAACAGCATCCTATCGCTCTGAAACGGCTGTTTTGCTCTCCACCACATTTACTGTCAGACTGGCCGAATTAGACCGATTCTGCCTCTTTCTTGCCTCTACATGTGAAGAACAGGGTGCTTGTGAGCATATTGTGCAGTTTCCAGCAGGTAGCTGGCTTGGAACGGGACCGGTGGGGCAGAGCAATCCTAGCGGCTCGCCCGAGCAGTGGAAGCCGGCGAGGGTGCGCGTTCAGCCGGATGAATGGGGCGCTGTCAGGGCCCCTCTCGTGGAGGATAAAAATCATGCTTTTTCCCTCATTACACATCCCATGCGAGCTTGTAATGATGAAAACCTGATCCAAATCACACATTGCAGCTCAATATTCAGTGAGGACAGGGCCTTTTTAAGTCGAAATGTGCAAAAAAGCATCCTATCGCTCTGAAACGGCTGTTTTGCTCTCCACCACATTTACTGTCAGACTGGCCGAATTAGACCGATTCTGCCTCTTTCTTGCCTCCACATGTGACGAACAGGGTGCTTGTGAGCATATTGTGCAGTTTCAAGCAGGTAGCTGGCTTGGAACGGGACCGGTGGGGCAGAGCAATCCTAGCGGCTCGCCCGAGCAGTGGAAGCCGGCGAGGGTGCGCGTTCAGCCGGATGAATGGGGCGCTGTCAGGGCCCCTCTCGTGGAGGATAAAAATCATGCTTTTTCCCTCATTACACATCCCATGCGAGCTTGTAATGATAAAACCTCATCCAAATCACACATTGCAGCTCAATATTCAGTGAGGACAGGGCCTTTTTAAGTCGAAATGTGCAAAACAGCATCCTATCGCTCTGAAACGGCTGTTTTGCTCTCCACCACATTTACTGTCAGACTGGCCGAATTAGACCGATTCTGCCTCTTTCTTGCCTCTACATGTGAAGAACAGGGTACTTGTGAGCATATTGTGCAGTTTCCAGCAGGTAGCTGGCTTGGAACGGGACCGGTGGGGCAGAGCAATCCTAGCGGCTCGCCCGAGCAGTGGAAGCCGGCGAGGGTGCGCGTTCAGCCGGATGAATGGGGCGCTGTCAGGGCCCCTCTCGTGGAGGATAAAAATCATGCTTTTTCCCTCATTACACATCCCATGCGAGCTTGTAATGATAAAACCTGATCCAAATCACGCATTGCAGCTCAATATTCAGTGAGGACAGGGCCTTTTTAAGTCGAAATGTGCAAAAAAGCATCCTATCGCTCTGAAACGGCTGTTTTGCTCTCCACCACATTTACTGTCAGACTGGCCGAATTAGACCGATTCTGCCTCTTTCTTGCCTCTACATGTGAAGAACAGGGTGCTTGTGAGCATATTGTGCAGTTTCAAGCAGGTAGCTGGCTTGGAACGGGACCGGTGGGGCAGAGCAATCCTAGCGGCTCGCCCGAGCAGTGGAAGCCGGCGAGGGTGCGCGTTCAGCCGGATGAATGGGGCGCTGTCAGGGCCCCTCTCGTGGAGGATAAAAATCATGCTTTTTCCCTCATTACACATCCCATGCGAGCTTGTAATGATGAAAACCTGATCCAAATCACACATTGCAGCTCAATATTCAGTGAGGACAGGGCCTTTTTAAGTCGAAATGTGCAAAAAAGCATCCTATCGCTCTGAAACGGCTGTTTTGCTCTCCACCACATTTACTGTCAGACTGGCCGAATTAGACCGATTCTGCCTCTTTCTTGCCTCTACATGTGAAGAACAGGGTGCTTGTGAGCATATTGTGCAGTTTCCAGCAGGTAGCTGGCTTGGAACGGGACCGGTGGGGCAGAGCAATCCTAGCGGCTCGCCCGAGCAGTGGAAGCCGTCGAGGGTGCGCGTTCAGCCGGATGAATGGGGCGCTGTCAGGGCCCCTCTCGTGGAGGATAAAAATCATGCTTTTTCCCTCATTACACATCCCATGCGAGCTTGTAATGATAAAACCTGATCCAAATCACACATTGCAGCTCAATATTCAGTGAGGACAGGGCCTTTTTAAGTCGAAATGTGCAAAACAGAATCCTATCGCTCTGAAACGGCTGTTTTGCTCTCCACCACATTTACTGTCAGACTGGCCGAATTAGACCGATTCTGCCTCTTTCTTGCCTCTACATGTGAAGAACAGGGTGCTTGTGAGCATATTGTGCAGTTTCCAGCAGGAAGCTGGCTTGGAACGGGACCGGTGGGGCAGAGCAATCCTAGCGGCTCGCCCGAGCAGTGGAAGCCGGCGAGGGTGCGCGTTCAGCCGGATGAATGGGGCGCTGTCAGGGCCCCTCTCGTGGAGGATAAAAATCATGCTTTTTCCCTCATTACACATCCCATGCGAGCTTGTAATGATAAAACCTGATCCAAATCACACATTGCAGCTCAATATTCAGTGAGGACAGGGCCTTTTTAAGTCGAAATGTGCAAAAAAGCATCCTATCGCTCTGAAACGGCTGTTTTGCTCTCCACCACATTTACTGTCAGACTGGCCGAATTAGACCGATTCTGCCTCTTTCTTGCCTCTACATGTGAAGAACAGGGTGCTTGTGAGCATATTGTGCAGTTTCAAGCAGGTAGCTGGCTTGGAACGGGACCGGTGGGGCAGAGCAATCCTAGCGGCTCGCCCGAGCAGTGGAAGCCGGCGAGGGTGCGCGTTCAGCCGGATGAAATGGGGCGCTGTCAGGGCCCCTCTCGTGGAGGATAAAAATCATGCTTTTTCCCTCATTACACATCCCATGCGAGCTTGTAATGATAAAACCTGATCCAAATCACACATTGCAGCTCAATATTCAGTGAGGACAGGGCCTTTTTAAGTCGAAATGTGCAAAAAAGCATCCTATCGCTCTGAAACGGCTGTTTTGCTCTCCACCACATTTACTGTCAGACTGGCCGAATTAGACCGATTCTGCCTCTTTCTTGCCTCTACATGTGAAGAACAGGGTGCTTGTGAGCATATTGTGCAGTTTCAAGCAGGTAGCTGGCTTGGAACGGGACCGGTGGGGCAGAGCAATCCTAGCGGCTCGCCCGAGCAGTGGAAGCCGGCGAGGGTGCGCGTTCAGCCGGATGAATGGGGCGCTGTCAGGGCCCCTCTCGTGGAGGATAAAAATCATGCTTTTTCCCTCATTACACATCCCATGCGAGCTTGTAATGATAAAACCTGATCCAAATCACACATTGCAGCTCAATATTCAGTGAGGACAGGGCCTTTTTAAGTCGAAATGTGCAAAAAAGCATCCTATCGCTCTGAAACGGCTGTTTTGCTCTCCACCACATTTACTGTCAGACTGGCCGAATTAGACCGATTCTGCCTCTTTCTTGCCTCTACATGTGAAGAACAGGGTGCTTGTGAGCATATTGTGCAGTTTCAAGCAGGTAGCTGGCTTGGAACGGGACCGGTGGGGCAGAGCAATCCTAGCGGCTCGCCCGAGCAGTGGAAGCCGGCGAGGGTGCGCGTTCAGCCGGATGAATGGGGCGCTGTCAGGGCCCCTCTCGTGGAGGATAAAAATCATGCTTTTTCCCTCATTACACATCCCATGCGAGCTTGTAATGATAAAACCTGATCCAAATCACACATTGCAGCTCAATATTCAGTGAGGACAGGGCCTTTTTAAGTCGAAATGTGCAAAACAGCATCCTATCGCTCTGAAACGGCTGTTTTGCTCTCCACCACATTTACTGTCAGACTGGCCGAATTAGACCGATTCTGCCTCTTTCTTGCCTCTACATGTGAAGAACAGGGTGCTTGTGAGCATATTGTGCAGTTTCCAGCAGGTAGCTGGCTTGGAACGGGACCGGTGGGGCAGAGCAATCCTAGCGGCTCGCCCGAGCAGTGGAAGCCGGCGAGGGTGCGCGTTCAGCCGGATGAATGGGGCGCTGTCAGGGCCCCTCTCGTGGAGGATAAAAATCATGCTTTTTCCCTCATTACACATCCCATGCGAGCTTGTAATGAAAAAACCTGATCCAAATCACACATTGCAGCTCAATATTCAGTGAGGACAGGGCCTTTTTAAGTCGAAATGTGCAAAAAAGCATCCTATCGCTCTGAAACGGCTGTTTTGCTCTCCACCACATTTACTGTCAGACTGGCCGAATTAGACCGATTCTGCCTCTTTCTTGCCTCTACATGTGAAGAACAGGGTGCTTGTGAGCATATTGTGCAGTTTCCAGCAGGTAGCTGGCTTGGAACGGGACCGGTGGGGCAGAGCAATCCTAGCGGCTCGCCCGAGCAGTGGAAGCCGGCGAGGGTGCGCGTTCAGCCGGATGAATGGGGCGCTGTCAGGGCCCCTCTCGTGGAGGATAAAAATCATGCTTTTTCCCTCATTACACATCCCATGCGAGCTTGTAATGATAAAACCTCATCCAAATCACACATTGCAGCTCAATATTCAGTGAGGACAGGGCCTTTTTAAGTCGAAATGTGCAAAACAGCATCCTATCGCTCTGAAACGGCTGTTTTGCTCTCCACCACATTTACTGTCAGACTGGCCGAATTAGACCGATTCTGCCTCTTTCTTGCCTCTACATGTGAAGAACAGGGTGCTTGTGAGCATATTGTGCAGTTTCCAGCAGGTAGCTGGCTTGGAACGGGACCGGTGGGGCAGAGCAATCCTAGCGGCTCGCCCGAGCAGTGGAAGCCGGCGAGGGTGCGCGTTCAGCCGGATGAATGGGGCGCTGTCAGGGCCCCTCTCGTGGAGGATAAAAATCATGCTTTTTCCCTCATTACACATCCCATGCGAGCTTGTAATGATAAAACCTCATCCAAATCACACATTGCAGCTCAATATTCAGTGAGGACAGGGCCTTTTTAAGTCGAAATGTGCAAAAAAGCATCCTATCGCTCTGAAACGGCTGTTTTGCTCTCCACCACATTTACTGTCAGACTGGCCGAATTAGACCGATTCTGCCTCTTTCTTGCCTCTACATGTGAAGAACAGGGTGCTTGTGAGCATATTGTGCAGTTTCAAGCAGGTAGCTGGCTTGGAACGGGACCGGTGGGGCAGAGCAATCCTAGCGGCTCGCCCGAGCAGTGGAAGCCGGCGAGGGTGCGCGTTCAGCCGGATGAATGGGGCGCTGTCAGGGCCCCTCTCGTGGAGGATAAAAATCATGCTTTTTCCCTCATTACACATCCCATGCGAGCTTGTAATGATGAAAACCTGATCCAAATCACACATTGCAGCTCAATATTCAGTGAGGACAGGGCCTTTTTAAGTCGAAATGTGCAAAAAAGCATCCTATCGCTCTGAAACGGCTGTTTTGCTCTCCACCACATTTACTGTCAGACTGGCCGAATTAGACCGATTCTGCCTCTTTCTTGCCTCTACATGTGAGGAACAGGGTGCTTGTGAGCATATTGTGCAGTTTCCAGCAGGTAGCTGGCTTGGAACGGGACCGGTGGGGCAGAGCAATCCTAGCGGCTCGCCCGAGCAGTGGAAGCCGGCGAGGGTGCGCGTTCAGCCGGATGAATGGGGCGCTGTCAGGGCCCCTCTCGTGGAGGATAAAAATCATGCTTTTTCCCTCATTACACATCCCATGCGAGCTTGTAATGATAAAACCTCATCCAAATCACACATTGCAGCTCAATATTCAGTGAGGACAGGGCCTTTTTAAGTCGAAATGTGCAAAACAGAATCCTATCGCTCTGAAACGGCTGTTTTGCTCTCCACCACATTTACTGTCAGACTGGCCGAATTAGACCGATTCTGCCTCTTTCTTGCCTCTACATGTGAAGAACAGGGTGCTTGTGAGCATATTGTGCAGTTTCCAGCAGGTAGCTGGCTTGGAACGGGACCGGTGGGGCAGAGCAATCCTAGCGGCTCGCCCGAGCAGTGGAAGCCGGCGAGGGTGCGCGTTCAGCCGGATGAATGGGGCGCTGTCAGGGCCCCTCTCGTGGAGGATAAAAATCATGCTTTTTCCCTCATTACACATCCCATGCGAGCTTGTAATGATAAAACCTGATCCAAATCACACATTGCAGCTCAATATTCAGTGAGGACAGGGCCTTTTTAAGTCGAAATGTGCAAAAAAGCATCCTATCGCTCTGAAACGGCTGTTTTGCTCTCCACCACATTTACTGTCAGACTGGCCGAATTAGACCGATTCTGCCTCTTTCTTGCCTCTACATGTGAAGAACAGGGTGCTTGTGAGCATATTGTGCAGTTTCCAGCAGGTAGCTGGCTTGGAACGGGACCGGTGGGGCAGAGCAATCCTAGCGGCTCGCCCGAGCAGTGGAAGCCGGCGAGGGTGCGCGTTCAGCCGGATGAATGGGGCGCTGTCAGGGCCCCTCTCGTGGAGGATAAAAATCATGCTTTTTCCCTCATTACACATCCCATGCGAGCTTGTAATGATAAAACCTCATCCAAATCACACATTGCAGCTCAATATTCAGTGAGGACAGGGCCTTTTTAAGTCGAAATGTGCAAAACAGCATCCTATCGCTCTGAAACGGCTGTTTTGCTCTCCACCACATTTACTGTCAGACTGGCCGAATTAGACCGATTCTGCCTCTTTCTTGCCTCTACATGTGAAGAACAGGGTGCTTGTGAGCATATTGTGCAGTTTCAAGCAGGTAGCTGGCTTGGAACGGGACCGGTGGGGCAGAGCAATCCTAGCGGCTCGCCCGAGCAGTGGAAGCCGGCGAGGGTGCGCGTTCAGCCGGATGAATGGGGCGCTGTCAGGGCCCCTCTCGTGGAGGATAAAAATCATGCTTTTTCCCTCATTACACATCCCATGCGAGCTTGTAATGATAAAACCTGATCCAAATCACACATTGCAGCTCAATATTCAGTGAGGACAGGGCCTTTTTAAGTCGAAATGTGCAAAACAGCATCCTATCGCTCTGAAACGGCTGTTTTGCTCTCCACCACATTTACTGTCAGACTGGCCGAATTAGACCGATTCTGCCTCTTTCTTGCCTCTACATGTGAAGAACAGGGTGCTTGTGAGCATATTGTGCAGTTTCCAGCAGGTAGCTGGCTTGGAACGGGACCGGTGGGGCAGAGCAATCCTAGCGGCTCGCCCGAGCAGTGGAAGCCGGCGAGGGTGCGCGTTCAGCCGGATGAATGGGGCGCTGTCAGGGCCCCTCTCGTGGAGGATAAAAATCATGCTTTTTCCCTCATTACACATCCCATGCGAGCTTGTAATGATGAAAACCTGATCCAAATCACACATTGCAGCTCAATATTCAGTGAGGACAGGGCCTTTTTAAGTCGAAATGTGCAAAAAAGCATCCTATCGCTCTGAAACGGCTGTTTTGCTCTCCACCACATTTACTGTCAGACTGGCCGAATTAGACCGATTCTGCCTCTTTTTTGCCTCTACATGTGAAGAACAGGGTGCTTGTGAGCATATTGTGCAGTTTCAAGCAGGTAGCTGGCTTGGAACGGGACCGGTGGGGCAGAGCAATCCTAGCGGCTCGCCCGAGCAGTGGAAGCCGGCGAGGGTGCGCGTTCAGCCGGATGAATGGGGCGCTGTCAGGGCCCCTCTCGTGGAGGATAAAAATCATGCTTTTTCCCTCATTACACATCCCATGCGAGCTTGTAATGATGAAAACCTGATCCAAATCACACATTGCAGCTCAATATTCAGTGAGGACAGGGCCTTTTTAAGTCGAAATGTGCAAAAAAGCATCCTATCGCTCTGAAACGGCTGTTTTGCTCTCCACCACATTTACTGTCAGACTGGCCGAATTAGACCGATTCTGCCTCTTTCTTGCCTCTACATGTGAAGAACAGGGTGCTTGTGAGCATATTGTGCAGTTTCAAGCAGGTAGCTGGCTTGGAACGGGACCGGTGGGGCAGAGCAATCCTAGCGGCTCGCCCGAGCAGTGGAAGCCGGCGAGGGTGCGCGTTCAGCCGGATGAATGGGGCGCTGTCAGGGCCCCTCTCGTGGAGGATAAAAATCATGCTTTTTCCCTCATTACACATCCCATGCGAGCTTGTAATGATAAAACCTGATCCAAATCACACATTGCAGCTCAATATTCAGTGAGGACAGGGCCTTTTTAAGTCGAAATGTGCAAAACAGCATCCTATCGCTCTGAAACGGCTGTTTTGCTCTCCACCACATTTACTGTCAGACTGGCCGAATTAGACCGATTCTGCCTCTTTCTTGCCTCTACATGTGAAGAACAGGGTGCTTGTGAGCATATTGTGCAGTTTCAAGCAGGTAGCTGCCTTGGAACGGGACCGGTGGGGCAGAGCAATCCTAACGGCTCGCCCGAGCAGTGGAAGCCGGCGAGGGTGCGCGTTCAGCCGGATGAATGGGGCGCTGTCAGGGCCCCTCTCGTGGAGGATAAAAATCATGCTTTTTCCCTCATTACACATCCCATGCGAGCTTGTAATGATAAAACCTGATCCAAATCACACATTGCAGCTCAATATTCAGTGAGGACAGGGCCTTTTTAAGTCGAAATGTGCAAAACAGCATCCTATCGCTCTGAAACGGCTGTTTTGCTCTCCACCACATTTACTGTCAGACTGGCCGAATTAGACCGATTCTGCCTCTTTCTTGCCTCTACATGTGAAGAACAGGGTGCTTGTGAGCATATTGTGCAGTTTCCAGCAGGTAGCTGGCTTGGAACGGGACCGGTGGGGCAGAGCAATCCTAGCGGCTCGCCCGAGCAGTGGAAGCCGGCGAGGGTGCGCGTTCAGCCGGATGAATGGGGCGCTGTCAGGGCCCCTCTCGTGGAGGATAAAAATCATGCTTTTTCCCTCATTACACATCCCATGCGAGCTTGTAATGATGAAAACCTGATCCAAATCACACATTGCAGCTCAATATTCAGTGAGGACAGGGCCTTTTTAAGTCGAAATGTGCAAAAAAGCATCCTATCGCTCTGAAACGGCTGTTTTGCTCTCCACCACATTTACTGTCAGACTGGCCGAATTAGACCGATTCTGCCTCTTTCTTGCCTCTACATGTGAAGAACAGGGTGCTTGTGAGCATATTGTGCAGTTTCAAGCAGGTAGCTGGCTTGGAACGGGACCGGTGGGGCAGAGCAATCCTAGCGGCTCGCCCGAGCAGTGGAAGCCGGCGAGGGTGCGCGTTCAGCCGGATGAATGGGGCGCTGTCAGGGCCCCTCTCGTGGAGGATAAAAATCATGCTTTTTCCCTCATTACACATCCCATGCGAGCTTGTAATGATGAAAACCTGATCCAAATCACACATTGCAGCTCAATATTCAGTGAGGACAGGGCCTTTTTAAGTCGAAATGTGCAAAAAAGCATCCTATCGCTCTGAAACGGCTGTTTTGCTCTCCACCACATTTACTGTCAGACTGGCCGAATTAGACCGATTCTGCCTCTTTCATGCCTCTACATGTGAAGAACAGGGTGCTTGTGAGCATATTGTGCAGTTTCAAGCAGGTAGCTGGCTTGGAACGGGACCGGTGGGGCAGAGCAATCCTAGCGGCTCGCCCGAGCAGTGGAAGCCGGCGAGGGTGCGCGTTCAGCCGGATGAATGGGGCGCTGTCAGGGCCCCTCTCGTGGAGGATAAAAATCATGCTTTTTCCCTCATTACACATCCCATGCGAGCTTGTAATGATAAAACCTCATCCAAATCACACATTGCAGCTCAATATTCAGTGAGGACAGGGCCTTTTTAAGTCGAAATGTGCAAAACAGCATCCTATCGCTCTGAAACGGCTGTTTTGCTCTCCACCACATTTACTGTCAGACTGGCCGAATTAGACCGATTCTGCCTCTTTCTTGCCTCTACATGTGAAGAACAGGGTGCTTGTGAGCATATTGTGCAGTTTCCAGCAGGTAGCTGGCTTGGAACGGGACCGGTGGGGCAGAGCAATCCTAGCGGCTCGCCCGAGCAGTGGAAGCCGGCGAGGGTGCGCGTTCAGCCGGATGAATGGGGCGCTGTCAGGGCCCCTCTCGTGGAGGATAAAAATCATGCTTTTTCCCTCATTACACATCCCATGCGAGCTTGTAATGATGAAAACCTCATCCAAATCACACATTGCAGCTCAATATTCAGTGAGGACAGGGCCTTTTTAAGTCGAAATGTGCAAAAAAGCATCCTATCGCTCTGAAACGGCTGTTTTGCTCTCCACCACATTTACTGTCAGACTGGCCGAATTAGACCGATTCTGCCTCTTTCTTGCCTCTACATGTGAAGAACAGGGTGCTTGTGAGCATATTGTGCAGTTTCAAGCAGGTAGCTGGCTTGGAACGGGACCGGTGGGGCAGAGCAATCCTAGCGGCTCGCCCGAGCAGTGGAAGCCGGCGAGGGTGCGCGTTCAGCCGGATGAATGGGGCGCTGTCAGGGCCCCTCTCGTGGAGGATAAAAATCATGCTTTTTCCCTCATTACACATCCCATGCGAGCTTGTAATGATGAAAACCTGATCCAAATCACACATTGCAGCTCAATATTCAGTGAGGACAGGGCCTTTTTAAGTCGAAATGTGCAAAAAAGCATCCTATCGCTCTGAAACGGCTGTTTTGCTCTCCACCACATTTACTGTCAGACTGGCCGAATTAGACCGATTCTGCCTCTTTCTTGCCTCTACATGTGAAGAACAGGGTGCTTGTGAGCATATTGTGCAGTTTCAAGCAGGTAGCTGGCTTGGAACGGGACCGGTGGGGCAGAGCAATCCTAGCGGCTCGCCCGAGCAGTGGAAGCCGGCGAGGGTGCGCGTTCAGCCGGATGAATGGGGCGCTGTCAGGGCCCCTCTCGTGGAGGATAAAAATCATGCTTTTTCCCTCATTACACATCCCATGCGAGCTTGTAATGATGAAAACCTGATCCAAATCACACATTGCAGCTCAATATTCAGTGAGGACAGGGCCTTTTTAAGTCGAAATGTGCAAAAAAGCATCCTATCGCTCTGAAACGGCTGTTTTGCTCTCCACCACATTTACTGTCAGACTGGCCGAATTAGACCGATTCTGCCTCTTTCATGCCTCTACATGTGAAGAACAGGGTGCTTGTGAGCATATTGTGCAGTTTCAAGCAGGTAGCTGGCTTGGAACGGGACCGGTGGGGCAGAGCAATCCTAGCGGCTCGCCCGAGCAGTGGAAGCCGGCGAGGGTGCGCGTTCAGCCGGATGAATGGGGCGCTGTCAGGGCCCCTCTCGTGGAGGATAAAAATCATGCTTTTTCCCTCATTACACATCCCATGCGAGCTTGTAATGATAAAACCTCATCCAAATCACACATTGCAGCTCAATATTCAGTGAGGACAGGGCCTTTTTAAGTCGAAATGTGCAAAACAGCATCCTATCGCTCTGAAACGGCTGTTTTGCTCTCCACCACATTTACTGTCAGACTGGCCGAATTAGACCGATTCTGCCTCTTTCTTGCCTCTACATGTGAAGAACAGGGTGCTTGTGAGCATATTGTGCAGTTTCCAGCAGGTAGCTGGCTTGGAACGGGACCGGTGGGGCAGAGCAATCCTAGCGGCTCGCCCGAGCAGTGGAAGCCGGCGAGGGTGCGCGTTCAGCCGGATGAATGGGGCGCTGTCAGGGCCCCTCTCGTGGAGGATAAAAATCATGCTTTTTCCCTCATTACACATCCCATGCGAGCTTGTAATGATGAAAACCTCATCCAAATCACACATTGCAGCTCAATATTCAGTGAGGACAGGGCCTTTTTAAGTCGAAATGTGCAAAAAAGCATCCTATCGCTCTGAAACGGCTGTTTTGCTCTCCACCACATTTACTGTCAGACTGGCCGAATTAGACCGATTCTGCCTCTTTCTTGCCTCTACATGTGAAGAACAGGGTGCTTGTGAGCATATTGTGCAGTTTCAAGCAGGTAGCTGGCTTGGAACGGGACCGGTGGGGCAGAGCAATCCTAGCGGCTCGCCCGAGCAGTGGAAGCCGGCGAGGGTGCGCGTTCAGCCGGATGAATGGGGCGCTGTCAGGGCCCCTCTCGTGGAGGATAAAAATCATGCTTTTTCCCTCATTACACATCCCATGCGAGCTTGTAATGATGAAAACCTGATCCAAATCACACATTGCAGCTCAATATTCAGTGAGGACAGGGCCTTTTTAAGTCGAAATGTGCAAAAAAGCATCCTATCGCTCTGAAACGGCTGTTTTGCTCTCCACCACATTTACTGTCAGACTGGCCGAATTAGACCGATTCTGCCTCTTTCTTGCCTCTACATGTGAAGAACAGGGTGCTTGTGAGCATATTGTGCAGTTTCAAGCAGGTAGCTGGCTTGGAACGGGACCGGTGGGGCAGAGCAATCCTAGCGGCTCGCCCGAGCAGTGGAAGCCGGCGAGGGTGCGCGTTCAGCCGGATGAATGGGGCGCTGTCAGGGCCCCTCTCGTGGAGGATAAAAATCATGCTTTTTCCCTCATTACACATCCCATGCGAGCTTGTAATGATAAAACCTGATCCAAATCACACATTGCAGCTCAATATTCAGTGAGGACAGGGCCTTTTTAAGTCGAAATGTGCAAAACAGCATCCTATCGCTCTGAAACGGCTGTTTTGCTCTCCACCACATTTACTGTCAGACTGGCCGAATTAGACCGATTCTGCCTCTTTCTTGCCTCTACATGTGAAGAACAGGGTGCTTGTGAGCATATTGTGCAGTTTCCAGCAGGTAGCTGGCTTGGAACGGGACCGGTGGGGCAGAGCAATCCTAGCGGCTCGCCCGAGCAGTGGAAGCCGGCGAGGGTGCGCGTTCAGCCGGATGAATGGGGCGCTGTCAGGGCCCCTCTCGTGGAGGATAAAAATCATGCTTTTTCCCTCATTACACATCCCATGCGAGCTTGTAATGATAAAACCTCATCCAAATCACACATTGCAGCTCAATATTCAGTGAGGACAGGGCCTTTTTAAGTCGAAATGTGCAAAACAGAATCCTATCGCTCTGAAACGGCTGTTTTGCTCTCCACCACATTTACTGTCAGACTGGATGAATTAGAACGATTCTGCCTCTTTCTTGCCTCTACATGTGAAGAACAGGGTGCTTGTGAGCATATTGTGCAGTTTCCAGCAGGTAGCTGGCTTGGAACGGGACCGGTGGGGCAGAGCAATCCTAGCGGCTCGCCCGAGCAGTGGAAGCCGGCGAGGGTGCGCGTTCAGCCGGATGAATGGGGCGCTGTCAGGGCCCCTCTCGTGGAGGATAAAAATCATGCTTTTTCCCTCATTACACATCCCATGCGAGCTTGTAATGATAAAACCTCATCCAAATCACACATTGCAGCTCAATATTCAGTGAGGACAGGGCCTTTTTAAGTCGAAATGTGCAAAAAAGCATCCTATCGCTCTGAAACGGCTGTTTTGCTCTCCACCACATTTACTGTCAGACTGGCCGAATTAGACCGATTCTGCCTCTTTCTTGCCTCTACATGTGAAGAACAGGGTGCTTGTGAGCATATTGTGCAGTTTCAAGCAGGTAGCTGGCTTGGAACGGGACCGGTGGGGCAGAGCAATCCTAGCGGCTCGCCCGAGCAGTGGAAGCCGGCGAGGGTGCGCGTTCAGCCGGATGAATGGGGCGCTGTCAGGGCCCCTCTCGTGGAGGATAAAAATCATGCTTTTTCCCTCATTACACATCCCATGCGAGCTTGTAATGATAAAACCTCATCCAAATCACACATTGCAGCTCAATATTCAGTGAGGACAGGGCCTTTTTAAGTCGAAATGTGCAAAAAAGCATCCTATCGCTCTGAAACGGCTGTTTTGCTCTCCACCACATTTACTGTCAGACTGGCCGAATTAGACCGATTCTGCCTCTTTCTTGCCTCTACATGTGAAGAACAGGGTGCTTGTGAGCATATTGTGCAGTTTCAAGCAGGTAGCTGCCTTGGAACGGGACCGGTGGGGCAGAGCAATCCTAGCGGCTCGCCCGAGCAGTGGAAGTCGGCGAGGGTGCGCGTTCAGCCGGATGAATGGGGCGCTGTCAGGGCCCCTCTCGTGGAGGATAAAAATCATGCTTTTTCCCTCATTACACATCCCATGCGAGCTTGTAATGATGAAAACCTGATCCAAATCACACATTGCAGCTCAATATTCAGTGAGGACAGGGCCTTTTTAAGTCGAAATGTGCAAAAAAGCATCCTATCGCTCTGAAACGGCTGTTTTGCTCTCCACCACATTTACTGTCAGACTGGCCGAATTAGACCGATTCTGCCTCTTTCTTGCCTCTACATGTGAAGAACAGGGTGCTTGTGAGCATATTGTGCAGTTTCAAGCAGGTAGCTGGCTTGGAACGGGACCGGTGGGGCAGAGCAATCCTAGCGGCTCGCCCGAGCAGTGGAAGCCGGCGAGGGTGCGCGTTCAGCCGGATGAATGGGGCGCTGTCAGGGCCCCTCTCGTGGAGGATAAAAATCATGCTTTTTCCCTCATTACACATCCCATGCGAGCTTGTAATGATGAAAACCTGATCCAAATCACACATTGCAGCTCAATATTCAGTGAGGACAGGGCCTTTTTAAGTCGAAATGTGCAAAAAAGCATCCTATCGCTCTGAAACGGCTGTTTTGCTCTCCACCACATTTACTGTCAGACTGGCCGAATTAGACCGATTCTGCCTCTTTCTTGCCTCTACATGTGAAGAACAGGGTGCTTGTGAGCATATTGTGCAGTTTCAAGCAGGTAGCTGGCTTGGAACGGGACCGGTGGGGCAGAGCAATCCTAGCGGCTCGCCCGAGCAGTGGAAGCCGTCGAGGGTGCGCGTTCAGCCGGATGAATGGGGCGCTGTCAGGGCCCCTCTCGTGGAGGATAAAAATCATGCTTTTTCCCTCATTACACATCCCATGCGAGCTTGTAATGATAAAACCTCATCCAAATCACACATTGCAGCTCAATATTCAGTGAGGACAGGGCCTTTTTAAGTCGAAATGTGCAAAACAGCATCCTATCGCTCTGAAACGGCTGTTTTGCTCTCCACCACATTTACTGTCAGACTGGCCGAATTAGACCGATTCTGCCTCTTTCTTGCCTCTACATGTGAAGAACAGGGTGCTTGTGAGCATATTGTGCAGTTTCCAGCAGGTAGCTGGCTTGGAACGGGACCGGTGGGGCAGAGCAATCCTAGCGGCTCGCCCGAGCAGTGGAAGCCGGCGAGGGTGCGCGTTCAGCCGGATGAATGGGGCGCTGTCAGGGCCCCTCTCGTGGAGGATAAAAATCATGCTTTTTCCCTCATTACACATCCCATGCGAGCTTGTAATGATAAAACCTGATCCAAATCACACATTGCAGCTCAATATTCAGTGAGGACAGGGCCTTTTTAAGTCGAAATGTGCAAAACAGCATCCTATCGCTCTGAAACGGCTGTTTTGCTCTCCACCACATTTACTGTCAGACTGGCCGAATTAGACCGATTCTGCCTCTTTCTTGCCTCTACATGTGAAGAACAGGGTGCTTGTGAGCATATTGTGCAGTTTCCAGCAGGTAGCTGGCTTGGAACGGGACCGGTGGGGCAGAGCAATCCTAGCGGCTCGCCCGAGCAGTGGAAGCCGGCGAGGGTGCGCGTTCAGCCGGATGAATGGGGCGCTGTCAGGGCCCCTCTCGTGGAGGATAAAAATCATGCTTTTTCCCTCATTACACATCCCATGCGAGCTTGTAATGATAAAACCTCATCCAAATCACACATTGCAGCTCAATATTCAGTGAGGACAGGGCCTTTTTAAGTCGAAATGTGCAAAAAAGCATCCTATCGCTCTGAAACGGCTGTTTTGCTCTCCACCACATTTACTGTCAGACTGGCCGAATTAGACCGATTCTGCCTCTTTCTTGCCTCTACATGTGAAGAACAGGGTGCTTGTGAGCATATTGTGCAGTTTCAAGCAGGTAGCTGGCTTGGAACGGGACCGGTGGGGCAGAGCAATCCTAGCGGCTCGCCCGAGCAGTGGAAGCCGGCGAGGGTGCGCGTTCAGCCGGATGAATGGGGCGCTGTCAGGGCCCCTCTCGTGGAGGATAAAAATCATGCTTTTTCCCTCATTACACATCCCATGCGAGCTTGTAATGATGAAAACCTGATCCAAATCACACATTGCAGCTCAATATTCAGTGAGGACAGGGCCTTTTTAAGTCGAAATGTGCAAAAAAGCATCCTATCGCTCTGAAACGGCTGTTTTGCTCTCCACCACATTTACTGTCAGACTGGCCGAATTAGACCGATTCTGCCTCTTTCTTGCCTCTACATGTGAAGAACAGGGTGCTTGTGAGCATATTGTGCAGTTTCCAGCAGGTAGCTGGCTTGGAACGGGACCGGTGGGGCAGAGCAATCCTAGCGGCTCGCCCGAGCAGTGGAAGCCGGCGAGGGTGCGCGTTCAGCCGGATGAATGGGGCGCTGTCAGGGCCCCTCTCGTGGAGGATAAAAATCATGCTTTTTCCCTCATTACACATCCCATGCGAGCTTGTAATGATAAAGCCTCATCCAAATCACACATTGCAGCTCAATATTCAGTGAGGACAGGGCCTTTTTAAGTCGAAATGTGCAAAAAAGCATCCTATCGCTCTGAAACGGCTGTTTTGCTCTCCACCACATTTACTGTCAGACTGGCCGAATTAGACCGATTCTGCCTCTTTCTTGCCTCTACATGTGAAGAACAGGGTGCTTGTGAGCATATTGTGCAGTTTCAAGCAGGTAGCTGCCTTGGAACGGGACCGGTGGGGCAGAGCAATCCTAGCGGCTCGCCCGAGCAGTGGAAGCCGGCGAGGGTGCGCGTTCAGCCGGATGAATGGGGCGCTGTCAGGGCCCCTCTCGTGGAGGATAAAAATCATGCTTTTTCCCTCATTACACATCCCATGCGAGCTTGTAATGATAAAACCTCATCCAAATCACACATTGCAGCTCAATATTCAGTGAGGACAGGGCCTTTTTAAGTCGAAATGTGCAAAAAAGCATCCTATCGCTCTGAAACGGCTGTTTTGCTCTCCACCACATTTACTGTCAGACTGGCCGAATTAGACCGATTCTGCCTCTTTCTTGCCTCTACATGTGAAGAACAGGGTGCTTGTGAGCATATTGTGCAGTTTCAAGCAGGTAGCTGCCTTGGAACGGGACCGGTGGGGCAGAGCAATCCTAGCGGCTCGCCCGAGCAGTGGAAGCCGGCGAGGGTGCGCGTTCAGCCGGATGAATGGGGCGCTGTCAGGGCCCCTCTCGTGGAGGATAAAAATCATGCTTTTTCCCTCATTACACATCCCATGCGAGCTTGTAATGATAAAACCTCATCCAAATCACACATTGCAGCTCAATATTCAGTGAGGACAGGGCCTTTTTAAGTCGAAATGTGCAAAAAAGCATCCTATCGCTCTGAAACGGCTGTTTTGCTCTCCACCACATTTACTGTCAGACTGGCCGAATTAGACCGATTCTGCCTCTTTCTTGCCTCTACATGTGAAGAACAGGGTGCTTGTGAGCATATTGTGCAGTTTCCAGCAGGTAGCTGGCTTGGAACGGGACCGGTGGGGCAGAGCAATCCTAGCGGCTCGCCCGAGCAGTGGAAGCCGGCGAGGGTGCGCGTTCAGCCGGATGAATGGGGCGCTGTCAGGGCCCCTCTCGTGGAGGATAAAAATCATGCTTTTTCCCTCATTACACATCCCATGCGAGCTTGTAATGATAAAACCTCATCCAAATCACACATTGCAGCTCAATATTCAGTGAGGACAGGGCCTTTTTAAGTCGAAATGTGCAAAAAAGCATCCTATCGCTCTGAAACGGCTGTTTTGCTCTCCACCACATTTACTGTCAGACTGGCCGAATTAGACCGATTCTGCCTCTTTCTTGCCTCTACATGTGAAGAACAGGGTGCTTGTGAGCATATTGTGCAGTTTCAAGCAGGTAGCTGGCTTGGAACGGGACCGGTGGGGCAGAGCAATCCTAGCGGCTCGCCCGAGCAGTGGAAGCCGGCGAGGGTGCGCGTTCAGCCGGATGAATGGGGCGCTGTCAGGGCCCCTCTCGTGGAGGATAAAAATCATGCTTTTTCCCTCCTTACACATCCCATGCGAGCTTGTAATGATAAAACCTGATCCAAATCACACATTGCAGCTCAATATTCAGTGAGGACAGGGCCTTTTTAAGTCGAAATGTGCAAAAAAGCATCCTATCGCTCTGAAACGGCTGTTTTGCTCTCCACCACATTTACTGTCAGACTGGCCGAATTAGACCGATTCTGCCTCTTTCTTGCCTCTACATGTGAAGAACAGGGTGCTTGTGAGCATATTGTGCAGTTTCAAGCAGGTAGCTGGCTTGGAACGGGACCGGTGGGGCAGAGCAATCCTAGCGGCTCGCCCGAGCAGTGGAAGCCGGCGAGGGTGCGCGTTCAGCCGGATGAATGGGGCGCTGTCAGGGCCCCTCTCGTGGAGGATAAAAATCATGCTTTTTCCCTCATTACACATCCCATGCGAGCTTGTAATGATGAAAACCTCATCCAAATCACACATTGCAGCTCAATATTCAGTGAGGACAGGGCCTTTTTAAGTCGAAATGTGCAAAAAAGCATCCTATCGCTCTGAAACGGCTGTTTTGCTCTCCACCACATTTACTGTCAGACTGGCCGAATTAGACCGATTCTGCCTCTTTCTTGCCTCTACATGTGAAGAACAGGGTGCTTGTGAGCATATTGTGCAGTTTCAAGCAGGTAGCTGGCTTGGAACGGGACCGGTGGGGCAGAGCAATCCTAGCGGCTCGCCCGAGCAGTGGAAGCCGGCGAGGGTGCGCGTTCAGCCGGATGAATGGGGCGCTGTCAGGGCCCCTCTCGTGGAGGATAAAAATCATGCTTTTTCCCTCATTACACATCCCATGCGAGCTTGTAATGATAAAACCTCATCCAAATCACACATTGCAGCTCAATATTCAGTGAGGACAGGGCCTTTTTAAGTCGAAATGTGCAAAACAGCATCCTATCGCTCTGAAACGGCTGTTTTGCTCTCCACCACATTTACTGTCAGACTGGCCGAATTAGACCGATTCTGCCTCTTTCTTGCCTCTACATGTGAAGAACAGGGTGCTTGTGAGCATATTGTGCAGTTTCCAGCAGGTAGCTGGCTTGGAACGGGACCGGTGGGGCAGAGCAATCCTAGCGGCTCGCCCGAGCAGTGGAAGCCGGCGAGGGTGCGCGTTCAGCCGGATGAATGGGGCGCTGTCAGGGCCCCTCTCGTGGAGGATAAAAATCATGCTTTTTCCCTCATTACACATCCCATGCGAGCTTGTAATGATAAAACCTCATCCAAATCACACATTGCAGCTCAATATTCAGTGAGGACAGGGCCTTTTTAAGTCGAAATGTGCAAAACAGCATCCTATCGCTCTGAAACGGCTGTTTTGCTCTCCACCACATTTACTGTCAGACTGGCCGAATTAGACCGATTCTGCCTCTTTCTTGCCTCTACATGTGAAGAACAGGGTGCTTGTGAGCATATTGTGCAGTTTCCAGCAGGTAGCTGGCTTGGAACGGGACCGGTGGGGCAGAGCAATCCTAGCGGCTCGCCCGAGCAGTGGAAGCCGGCGAGGGTGCGCGTTCAGCCGGATGAATGGGGCGCTGTCAGGGCCCCTCTCGTGGAGGATAAAAATCATGCTTTTTCCCTCATTACACATCCCATGCGAGCTTGTAATGATAAAACCTCATCCAAATCACACATTGCAGCTCAATATTCAGTGAGGACAGGGCCTTTTTAAGTCGAAATGTGCAAAAAAGCATCCTATCGCTCTGAAACGGCTGTTTTGCTCTCCACCACATTTACTGTCAGACTGGCCGAATTAGACCGATTCTGCCTCTTTCTTGCCTCTACATGTGAAGAACAGGGTGCTTGTGAGCATATTGTGCAGTTTCCAGCAGGTAGCTGGCTTGGAACGGGACCGGTGGGGCAGAGCAATCCTAGCGGCTCGCCCGAGCAGTGGAAGCCGTCGAGGGTGCGCGTTCAGCCGGATGAATGGGGCGCTGTCAGGGCCCCTCTCGTGGAGGATAAAAATCATGCTTTTTCCCTCATTACACATCCCATGCGAGCTTGTAATGATGAAAACCTCATCCAAATCACACATTGCAGCTCAATATTCAGTGAGGACAGGGCCTTTTTAAGTCGAAATGTGCAAAAAAGCATCCTATCGCTCTGAAACGGCTGTTTTGCTCTCCACCACATTTACTGTCAGACTGGCCGAATTAGACCGATTCTGCCTCTTTCTTGCCTCTACATGTGAAGAACAGGGTGCTTGTGAGCATATTGTGCAGTTTCCAGCAGGTAGCTGGCTTGGAACGGGACCGGTGGGGCAGAGCAATCCTAGCGGCTCGCCCGAGCAGTGGAAGCCGGCGAGGGTGCGCGTTCAGCCGGATGAATGGGGCGCTGTCAGGGCCCCTCTCGTGGAGGATAAAAATCATGCTTTTTCCCTCCTTACACATCCCATGCGAGCTTGTAATGATAAAACCTCATCCAAATCACACATTGCAGCTCAATATTCAGTAAGGACAGGGCCTTTTTAAGTCGAAATGTGCAAAAAAGCATCCTATCGCTCTGAAACGGCTGTTTTGCTCTCCACCACATTTACTGTCAGACTGGCCGAATTAGACCGATTCTGCCTCTTTCTTGCCTCTACATGTGAAGAACAGGGTGCTTGTGAGCATATTGTGCAGTTTCAAGCAGGTAGCTGGCTTGGAACGGGACCGGTGGGGCAGAGCAATCCTAGCGGCTCGCCCGAGCAGTGGAAGCCGGCGAGGGTGCGCGTTCAGCCGGATGAATGGGGCGCTGTCAGGGCCCCTCTCGTGGAGGATAAAAATCATGCTTTTTCCCTCATTACACATCCCATGCGAGCTTGTAATGATAAAACCTCATCCAAATCACACATTGCAGCTCAATATTCAGTGAGGACAGGGCCTTTTTAAGTCGAAATGTGCAAAAAAGCATCCTATCGCTCTGAAACGGCTGTTTTGCTCTCCACCACATTTACTGTCAGACTGGCCGAATTAGACCGATTCTGCCTCTTTCTTGCCTCTACATGTGAAGAACAGGGTGCTTGTGAGCATATTGTGCAGTTTCAAGCAGGTAGCTGCCTTGGAACGGGACCGGTGGGGCAGAGCAATCCTAGCGGCTCGCCCGAGCAGTGGAAGCCGGCGAGGGTGCGCGTTCAGCCGGATGAATGGGGCGCTGTCAGGGCCCCTCTCGTGGAGGATAAAAATCATGCTTTTTCCCTCATTACACATCCCATGCGAGCTTGTAATGATAAAACCTCATCCAAATCACACATTGCAGCTCAATATTCAGTGAGGACAGGGCCTTTTTAAGTCGAAATGTGCAAAAAAGCATCCTATCGCTCTGAAACGGCTGTTTTGCTCTCCACCACATTTACTGTCAGACTGGCCGAATTAGACCGATTCTGCCTCTTTCTTGCCTCTACATGTGAAGAACAGGGTGCTTGTGAGCATATTGTGCAGTTTCCAGCAGGTAGCTGGCTTGGAACGGGACCGGTGGGGCAGAGCAATCCTAGCGGCTCGCCCGAGCAGTGGAAGCCGGCGAGGGTGCGCGTTCAGCCGGATGAATGGGGCGCTGTCAGGGCCCCTCTCGTGGAGGATAAAAATCATGCTTTTTCCCTCATTACACATCCCATGCGAGCTTGTAATGATAAAACCTCATCCAAATCACACATTGCAGCTCAATATTCAGTGAGGACAGGGCCTTTTTAAGTCGAAATGTGCAAAAAAGCATCCTATCGCTCTGAAACGGCTGTTTTGCTCTCCACCACATTTACTGTCAGACTGGCCGAATTAGACCGATTCTGCCTCTTTCTTGCCTCTACATGTGAAGAACAGGGTGCTTGTGAGCATATTGTGCAGTTTCAAGCAGGTAGCTGGCTTGGAACGGGACCGGTGGGGCAGAGCAATCCTAGCGGCTCGCCCGAGCAGTGGAAGCCGGCGAGGGTGCGCGTTCAGCCGGATGAATGGGGCGCTGTCAGGGCCCCTCTCGTGGAGGATAAAAATCATGCTTTTTCCCTCCTTACACATCCCATGCGAGCTTGTAATGATAAAACCTGATCCAAATCACACATTGCAGCTCAATATTCAGTGAGGACAGGGCCTTTTTAAGTCGAAATGTGCAAAAAAGCATCCTATCGCTCTGAAACGGCTGTTTTGCTCTCCACCACATTTACTGTCAGACTGGCCGAATTAGACCGATTCTGCCTCTTTCTTGCCTCTACATGTGAAGAACAGGGTGCTTGTGAGCATATTGTGCAGTTTCAAGCAGGTAGCTGGCTTGGAACGGGACCGGTGGGGCAGAGCAATCCTAGCGGCTCGCCCGAGCAGTGGAAGCCGGCGAGGGTGCGCGTTCAGCCGGATGAATGGGGCGCTGTCAGGGCCCCTCTCGTGGAGGATAAAAATCATGCTTTTTCCCTCATTACACATCCCATGCGAGCTTGTAATGATGAAAACCTCATCCAAATCACACATTGCAGCTGAATATTCAGTGAGGACAGGGCCTTTTTAAGTCGAAATGTGCAAAAAAGCATCCTATCGCTCTGAAACGGCTGTTTTGCTCTCCACCACATTTACTGTCAGACTGGCCGAATTAGACCGATTCTGCCTCTTTCTTGCCTCTACATGTGAAGAACAGGGTGCTTGTGAGCATATTGTGCAGTTTCAAGCAGGTAGCTGGCTTGGAACGGGACCGGTGGGGCAGAGCAATCCTAGCGGCTCGCCCGAGCAGTGGAAGCCGGCGAGGGTGCGCGTTCAGCCGGATGAATGGGGCGCTGTCAGGGCCCCTCTCGTGGAGGATAAAAATCATGCTTTTTCCCTCATTACACATCCCATGCGAGCTTGTAATGATAAAACCTCATCCAAATCACACATTGCAGCTCAATATTCAGTGAGGACAGGGCCTTTTTAAGTCGAAATGTGCAAAACAGCATCCTATCGCTCTGAAACGGCTGTTTTGCTCTCCACCACATTTACTGTCAGACTGGCCGAATTAGACCGATTCTGCCTCTTTCTTGCCTCTACATGTGAAGAACAGGGTGCTTGTGAGCATATTGTGCAGTTTCCAGCAGGTAGCTGGCTTGGAACGGGACCGGTGGGGCAGAGCAATCCTAGCGGCTCGCCCGAGCAGTGGAAGCCGGCGAGGGTGCGCGTTCAGCCGGATGAATGGGGCGCTGTCAGGGCCCCTCTCGTGGAGGATAAAAATCATGCTTTTTCCCTCATTACACATCCCATGCGAGCTTGTAATGATAAAACCTCATCCAAATCACACATTGCAGCTCAATATTCAGTGAGGACAGGGCCTTTTTAAGTCGAAATGTGCAAAACAGCATCCTATCGCTCTGAAACGGCTGTTTTGCTCTCCACCACATTTACTGTCAGACTGGCCGAATTAGACCGATTCTGCCTCTTTCTTGCCTCTACATGTGAAGAACAGGGTGCTTGTGAGCATATTGTGCAGTTTCCAGCAGGTAGCTGGCTTGGAACGGGACCGGTGGGGCAGAGCAATCCTAGCGGCTCGCCCGAGCAGTGGAAGCCGGCGAGGGTGCGCGTTCAGCCGGATGAATGGGGCGCTGTCAGGGCCCCTCTCGTGGAGGATAAAAATCATGCTTTTTCCCTCATTACACATCCCATGCGAGCTTGTAATGATAAAACCTCATCCAAATCACACATTGCAGCTCAATATTCAGTGAGGACAGGGCCTTTTTAAGTCGAAATGTGCAAAAAAGCATCCTATCGCTCTGAAACGGCTGTTTTGCTCTCCACCACATTTACTGTCAGACTGGCCGAATTAGACCGATTCTGCCTCTTTCTTGCCTCTACATGTGAAGAACAGGGTGCTTGTGAGCATATTGTGCAGTTTCAAGCAGGTAGCTGGCTTGGAACGGGACCGGTGGGGCAGAGCAATCCTAGCGGCTCGCCCGAGCAGTGGAAGCCGGCGAGGGTGCGCGTTCAGCCGGATGAATGGGGCGCTGTCAGGGCCCCTCTCGTGGAGGATAAAAATCATGCTTTTTCCCTCATTACACATCCCATGCGAGCTTGTAATGATAAAACCTCATCCAAATCACACATTGCAGCTCAATATTCAGTGAGGACAGGGCCTTTTTAAGTCGAAATGTGCAAAACAGCATCCTATCGCTCTGAAACGGCTGTTTTGCTCTCCACCACATTTACTGTCAGACTGGCCGAATTAGACCGATTCTGCCTCTTTCTTGCCTCTACATGTGAAGAACAGGGTGCTTGTGAGCATATTGTGCAGTTTCCAGCAGGTAGCTGGCTTGGAACGGGACCGGTGGGGCAGAGCAATCCTAGCGGCTCGCCCGAGCAGTGGAAGCCGGCGAGGGTGCGCGTTCAGCCGGATGAATGGGGCGCTGTCAGGGCCCCTCTCGTGGAGGATAAAAATCATGCTTTTTCCCTCATTACACATCCCATGCGAGCTTGTAATGATAAAACCTCATCCAAATCACACATTGCAGCTCAATATTCAGTGAGGACAGGGCCTTTTTAAGTCGAAATGTGCAAAACAGCATCCTATCGCTCTGAAACGGCTGTTTTGCTCTCCACCACATTTACTGTCAGACTGGCCGAATTAGACCGATTCTGCCTCTTTCTTGCCTCTACATGTGAAGAACAGGGTGCTTGTGAGCATATTGTGCAGTTTCCAGCAGGTAGCTGGCTTGGAACGGGACCGGTGGGGCAGAGCAATCCTAGCGGCTCGCCCGAGCAGTGGAAGCCGGCGAGGGTGCGCGTTCAGCCGGATGAATGGGGCGCTGTCAGGGCCCCTCTCGTGGAGGATAAAAATCATGCTTTTTCCCTCATTACACATCCCATGCGAGCTTGTAATGATAAAACCTCATCCAAATCACACATTGCAGCTCAATATTCAGTGAGGACAGGGCCTTTTTAAGTCGAAATGTGCAAAAAAGCATCCTATCGCTCTGAAACGGCTGTTTTGCTCTCCACCACATTTACTGTCAGACTGGCCGAATTAGACCGATTCTGCCTCTTTCTTGCCTCTACATGTGAAGAACAGGGTGCTTGTGAGCATATTGTGCAGTTTCCAGCAGGTAGCTGGCTTGGAACGGGACCGGTGGGGCAGAGCAATCCTAGCGGCTCGCCCGAGCAGTGGAAGCCGTCGAGGGTGCGCGTTCAGCCGGATGAATGGGGCGCTGTCAGGGCCCCTCTCGTGGAGGATAAAAATCATGCTTTTTCCCTCATTACACATCCCATGCGAGCTTGTAATGATGAAAACCTCATCCAAATCACACATTGCAGCTCAATATTCAGTGAGGACAGGGCCTTTTTAAGTCGAAATGTGCAAAAAAGCATCCTATCGCTCTGAAACGGCTGTTTTGCTCTCCACCACATTTACTGTCAGACTGGCCGAATTAGACCGATTCTGCCTCTTTCTTGCCTCTACATGTGAAGAACAGGGTGCTTGTGAGCATATTGTGCAGTTTCCAGCAGGTAGCTGGCTTGGAACGGGACCGGTGGGGCAGAGCAATCCTAGCGGCTCGCCCGAGCAGTGGAAGCCGGCGAGGGTGCGCGTTCAGCCGGATGAATGGGGCGCTGTCAGGGCCCCTCTCGTGGAGGATAAAAATCATGCTTTTTCCCTCCTTACACATCCCATGCGAGCTTGTAATGATAAAACCTCATCCAAATCACACATTGCAGCTCAATATTCAGTAAGGACAGGGCCTTTTTAAGTCGAAATGTGCAAAAAAGCATCCTATCGCTCTGAAACGGCTGTTTTGCTCTCCACCACATTTACTGTCAGACTGGCCGAATTAGACCGATTCTGCCTCTTTCTTGCCTCTACATGTGAAGAACAGGGTGCTTGTGAGCATATTGTGCAGTTTCAAGCAGGTAGCTGGCTTGGAACGGGACCGGTGGGGCAGAGCAATCCTAGCGGCTCGCCCGAGCAGTGGAAGCCGGCGAGGGTGCGCGTTCAGCCGGATGAATGGGGCGCTGTCAGGGCCCCTCTCGTGGAGGATAAAAATCATGCTTTTTCCCTCATTACACATCCCATGCGAGCTTGTAATGATAAAACCTCATCCAAATCACACATTGCAGCTCAATATTCAGTGAGGACAGGGCCTTTTTAAGTCGAAATGTGCAAAACAGCATCCTATCGCTCTGAAACGGCTGTTTTGCTCTCCACCACATTTACTGTCAGACTGGCCGAATTAGACCGATTCTGCCTCTTTCTTGCCTCTACATGTGAAGAACAGGGTGCTTGTGAGCATATTGTGCAGTTTCAAGCAGGTAGCTGGCTTGGAACGGGACCGGTGGGGCAGAGCAATCCTAGCGGCTCGCCCGAGCAGTGGAAGCCGGCGAGGGTGCGCGTTCAGCCGGATGAATGGGGCGCTGTCAGGGCCCCTCTCGTGGAGGATAAAAATCATGCTTTTTCCCTCATTACACATCCCATGCGAGCTTGTAATGATAAAGCCTCATCCAAATCACACATTGCAGCTCAATATTCAGTGAGGACAGGGCCTTTTTAAGTCGAAATGTGCAAAAAAGCATCCTATCGCTCTGAAACGGCTGTTTTGCTCTCCACCACATTTACTGTCAGACTGGCCGAATTAGACCGATTCTGCCTCTTTCTTGCCTCTACATGTGAAGAACAGGGTGCTTGTGAGCATATTGTGCAGTTTCCAGCAGGTAGCTGGCTTGGAACGGGACCGGTGGGGCAGAGCAATCCTAGCGGCTCGCCCGAGCAGTGGAAGCCGGCGAGGGTGCGCGTTCAGCCGGATGAATGGGGCGCTGTCAGGGCCCCTCTCGTGGAGGATAAAAATCATGCTTTTTCCCTCATTACACATCCCATGCGAGCTTGTAATGATAAAACCTCATCCAAATCACACATTGCAGCTCAATATTCAGTGAGGACAGGGCCTTTTTAAGTCGAAATGTGCAAAAAAGCATCCTATCGCTCTGAAACGGCTGTTTTGCTCTCCACCACATTTACTGTCAGACTGGCCGAATTAGACCGATTCTGCCTCTTTCTTGCCTCTACATGTGAAGAACAGGGTGCTTGTGAGCATATTGTGCAGTTTCAAGCAGGTAGCTGGCTTGGAACGGGACCGGTGGGGCAGAGCAATCCTAGCGGCTCGCCCGAGCAGTGGAAGCCGGCGAGGGTGCGCGTTCAGCCGGATGAATGGGGCGCTGTCAGGGCCCCTCTCGTGGAGGATAAAAATCATGCTTTTTCCCTCATTACACATCCCATGCGAGCTTGTAATGATAAAACCTCATCCAAATCACACATTGCAGCTCAATATTCAGTGAGGACAGGGCCTTTTTAAGTCGAAATGTGCAAAAAAGCATCCTATCGCTCTGAAACGGCTGTTTTGCTCTCCACCACATTTACTGTCAGACTGGCCGAATTAGACCGATTCTGCCTCTTTCTTGCCTCTACATGTGAAGAACAGGGTGCTTGTGAGCATATTGTGCAGTTTCAAGCAGGTAGCTGGCTTGGAACGGGACCGGTGGGGCAGAGCAATCCTAGCGGCTCGCCCGAGCAGTGGAAGCCGGCGAGGGTGCGCGTTCAGCCGGATGAATGGGGCGCTGTCAGGGCCCCTCTCGTGGAGGATAAAAATCATGCTTTTTCCCTCCTTACACATCCCATGCGAGCTTGTAATGATAAAACCTGATCCAAATCACACATTGCAGCTCAATATTCAGTGAGGACAGGGCCTTTTTAAGTCGAAATGTGCAAAAAAGCATCCTATCGCTCTGAAACGGCTGTTTTGCTCTCCACCACATTTACTGTCAGACTGGCCGAATTAGACCGATTCTGCCTCTTTCTTGCCTCTACATGTGAAGAACAGGGTGCTTGTGAGCATATTGTGCAGTTTCAAGCAGGTAGCTGGCTTGGAACGGGACCGGTGGGGCAGAGCAATCCTAGCGGCTCGCCCGAGCAGTGGAAGCCGGCGAGGGTGCGCGTTCAGCCGGATGAATGGGGCGCTGTCAGGGCCCCTCTCGTGGAGGATAAAAATCATGCTTTTTCCCTCATTACACATCCCATGCGAGCTTGTAATGATGAAAACCTCATCCAAATCACACATTGCAGCTCAATATTCAGTGAGGACAGGGCCTTTTTAAGTCGAAATGTGCAAAAAAGCATCCTATCGCTCTGAAACGGCTGTTTTGCTCTCCACCACATTTACTGTCAGACTGGCCGAATTAGACCGATTCTGCCTCTTTCTTGCCTCTACATGTGAAGAACAGGGTGCTTGTGAGCATATTGTGCAGTTTCAAGCAGGTAGCTGGCTTGGAACGGGACCGGTGGGGCAGAGCAATCCTAGCGGCTCGCCCGAGCAGTGGAAGCCGTCGAGGGTGCGCGTTCAGCCGGATGAATGGGGCGCTGTCAGGGCCCCTCTCGTGGAGGATAAAAATCATGCTTTTTCCCTCATTACACATCCCATGCGAGCTTGTAATGATAAAACCTCATCCAAATCACACATTGCAGCTCAATATTCAGTGAGGACAGGGCCTTTTTAAGTCGAAATGTGCAAAACAGCATCCTATCGCTCTGAAACGGCTGTTTTGCTCTCCACCACATTTACTGTCAGACTGGCCGAATTAGACCGATTCTGCCTCTTTCTTGCCTCTACATGTGAAGAACAGGGTGCTTGTGAGCATATTGTGCAGTTTCCAGCAGGTAGCTGGCTTGGAACGGGACCGGTGGGGCAGAGCAATCCTAGCGGCTCGCCCGAGCAGTGGAAGCCGGCGAGGGTGCGCGTTCAGCCGGATGAATGGGGCGCTGTCAGGGCCCCTCTCGTGGAGGATAAAAATCATGCTTTTTCCCTCATTACACATCCCATGCGAGCTTGTAATGATAAAACCTCATCCAAATCACACATTGCAGCTCAATATTCAGTGAGGACAGGGCCTTTTTAAGTCGAAATGTGCAAAACAGCATCCTATCGCTCTGAAACGGCTGTTTTGCTCTCCACCACATTTACTGTCAGACTGGCCGAATTAGACCGATTCTGCCTCTTTCTTGCCTCTACATGTGAAGAACAGGGTGCTTGTGAGCATATTGTGCAGTTTCCAGCAGGTAGCTGGCTTGGAACGGGACCGGTGGGGCAGAGCAATCCTAGCGGCTCGCCCGAGCAGTGGAAGCCGGCGAGGGTGCGCGTTCAGCCGGATGAATGGGGCGCTGTCAGGGCCCCTCTCGTGGAGGATAAAAATCATGCTTTTTCCCTCATTACACATCCCATGCGAGCTTGTAATGATAAAACCTCATCCAAATCACACATTGCAGCTCAATATTCAGTGAGGACAGGGCCTTTTTAAGTCGAAATGTGCAAAAAAGCATCCTATCGCTCTGAAACGGCTGTTTTGCTCTCCACCACATTTACTGTCAGACTGGCCGAATTAGACCGATTCTGCCTCTTTCTTGCCTCTACATGTGAAGAACAGGGTGCTTGTGAGCATATTGTGCAGTTTCCAGCAGGTAGCTGGCTTGGAACGGGACCGGTGGGGCAGAGCAATCCTAGCGGCTCGCCCGAGCAGTGGAAGCCGGCGAGGGTGCGCGTTCAGCCGGATGAATGGGGCGCTGTCAGGGCCCCTCTCGTGGAGGATAAAAATCATGCTTTTTCCCTCATTACACATCCCATGCGAGCTTGTAATGATAAAACCTCATCCAAATCACACATTGCAGCTCAATATTCAGTGAGGACAGGGCCTTTTTAAGTCGAAATGTGCAAAACAGCATCCTATCGCTCTGAAACGGCTGTTTTGCTCTCCACCACATTTACTGTCAGACTGGCCGAATTAGACCGATTCTGCCTCTTTCTTGCCTCTACATGTGAAGAACAGGGTGCTTGTGAGCATATTGTGCAGTTTCAAGCAGGTAGCTGGCTTGGAACGGGACCGGTGGGGCAGAGCAATCCTAGCGGCTCGCCCGAGCAGTGGAAGCCGGCGAGGGTGCGCGTTCAGCCGGATGAATGGGGCGCTGTCAGGGCCCCTCTCGTGGAGGATAAAAATCATGCTTTTTCCCTCATTACACATCCCATGCGAGCTTGTAATGATAAAACCTCATCCAAATCACACATTGCAGCTCAATATTCAGTGAGGACAGGGCCTTTTTAAGTCGAAATGTGCAAAAAATCATCCTATCGCTCTGAAACGGCTGTTTTGCTCTCCACCACATTTACTGTCAGACTGGCCGAATTAGACCGATTCTGCCTCTTTCTTGCCTCTACATGTGAAGAACAGGGTGCTTGTGAGCATATTGTGCAGTTTCCAGCAGGTAGCTGGCTTGGAACGGGACCGGTGGGGCAGAGCAATCCTAGCGGCTCGCCCGAGCAGTGGAAGCCGGCGAGGGTGCGCGTTCAGCCGGATGAATGGGGCGCTGTCAGGGCCCCTCTCGTGGAGGATAAAAATCATGCTTTTTCCCTCATTACACATCCCATGCGAGCTTGTAATGATAAAACCTCATCCAAATCACACATTGCAGCTCAATATTCAGTGAGGACAGGGCCTTTTTAAGTCGAAATGTGCAAAAAAGCATCCTATCGCTCTGAAACGGCTGTTTTGCTCTCCACCACATTTACTGTCAGACTGGCCGAATTAGACCGATTCTGCCTCTTTCTTGCCTCTACATGTGAAGAACAGGGTGCTTGTGAGCATATTGTGCAGTTTCAAGCAGGTAGCTGGCTTGGAACGGGACCGGTGGGGCAGAGCAATCCTAGCGGCTCGCCCGAGCAGTGGAAGCCGGCGAGGGTGCGCGTTCAGCCGGATGAATGGGGCGCTGTCAGGGCCCCTCTCGTGGAGGATAAAAATCATGCTTTTTCCCTCATTACACATCCCATGCGAGCTTGTAATGATAAAACCTCATCCAAATCACACATTGCAGCTCAATATTCAGTGAGGACAGGGCCTTTTTAAGTCGAAATGTGCAAAAAAGCATCCTATCGCTCTGAAACGGCTGTTTTGCTCTCCACCACATTTACTGTCAGACTGGCCGAATTAGACCGATTCTGCCTCTTTCTTGCCTCTACATGTGAAGAACAGGGTGCTTGTGAGCATATTGTGCAGTTTCAAGCAGGTAGCTGGCTTGGAACGGGACCGGTGGGGCAGAGCAATCCTAGCGGCTCGCCCGAGCAGTGGAAGCCGGCGAGGGTGCGCGTTCAGCCGGATGAATGGGGCACTGTCAGGGCCCCTCTCGTGGAGGATAAAAATCATGCTTTTTCCCTCCTTACACATCCCATGCGAGCTTGTAATGATAAAACCTCATCCAAATCACACATTGCAGCTCAATATTCAGTAAGGACAGGGCCTTTTTAAGTCGAAATGTGCAAAAAAGCATCCTATCGCTCTGAAACGGCTGTTTTGCTCTCCACCACATTTACTGTCAGACTGGCCGAATTAGACCGATTCTGCCTCTTTCTTGCCTCTACATGTGAAGAACAGGGTGCTTGTGAGCATATTGTGCAGTTTCCAGCAGGTAGCTGGCTTGGAACGGGACCGGTGGGGCAGAGCAATCCTAGCGGCTCGCCCGAGCAGTGGAAGCCGGCGAGGGTGCGCGTTCAGCCGGATGAATGGGGCGCTGTCAGGGCCCCTCTCGTGGAGGATAAAAATCATGCTTTTTCCCTCATTACACATCCCATGCGAGCTTGTAATGATAAAACCTCATCCAAATCACACATTGCAGCTCAATATTCAGTGAGGACAGGGCCTTTTTAAGTCGAAATGTGCAAAAAAGCATCCTATCGCTCTGAAACGGCTGTTTTGCTCTCCACCACATTTACTGTCAGACTGGCCGAATTAGACCGATTCTGCCTCTTTCTTGCCTCTACATGTGAAGAACAGGGTGCTTGTGAGCATATTGTGCAGTTTCAAGCAGGTAGCTGGCTTGGAACGGGACCGGTGGGGCAGAGCAATCCTAGCGGCTCGCCCGAGCAGTGGAAGCCGGCGAGGGTGCGCGTTCAGCCGGATGAATGGGGCGCTGTCAGGGCCCCTCTCGTGGAGGATAAAAATCATGCTTTTTCCCTCATTACACATCCCATGCGAGCTTGTAATGATAAAACCTCATCCAAATCACACATTGCAGCTCAATATTCAGTGAGGACAGGGCCTTTTTAAGTCGAAATGTGCAAAAAAGCATCCTATCGCTCTGAAACGGCTGTTTTGCTCTCCACCACATTTACTGTCAGACTGGCCGAATTAGACCGATTCTGCCTCTTTCTTGCCTCTACATGTGAAGAACAGGGTGCTTGTGAGCATATTGTGCAGTTTCAAGCAGGTAGCTGGCTTGGAACGGGACCGGTGGGGCAGAGCAATCCTAGCGGCTCGCCCGAGCAGTGGAAGCCGGCGAGGGTGCGCGTTCAGCCGGATGAATGGGGCGCTGTCAGGGCCCCTCTCGTGGAGGATAAAAATCATGCTTTTTCCCTCATTACACATCCCATGCGAGCTTGTAATGATAAACCTCATCCAAATCACACATTGCAGCTCAATATTCAGTGAGGACAGGGCCTTTTTAAGTCGAAATGTGCAAAACAGCATCCTATCGCTCTGAAACGGCTGTTTTGCTCTCCACCACATTTACTGTCAGACTGGCCGAATTAGACCGATTCTGCCTCTTTCTTGCCTCTACATGTGAAGAACAGGGTGCTTGTGAGCATATTGTGCAGTTTCCAGCAGGTAGCTGGCTTGGAACGGGACCGGTGGGGCAGAGCAATCCTAGCGGCTCGCCCGAGCAGTGGAAGCCGGCGAGGGTGCGCGTTCAGCCGGATGAATGGGGCGCTGTCAGGGCCCCTCTCGTGGAGGATAAAAATCATGCTTTTTCCCTCATTACACATCCCATGCGAGCTTGTAATGATAAAGCCTCATCCAAATCACACATTGCAGCTCAATATTCAGTGAGGACAGGGCCTTTTTAAGTCGAAATGTGCAAAAAAGCATCCTATCGCTCTGAAACGGCTGTTTTGCTCTCCACCACATTTACTGTCAGACTGGCCGAATTAGACCGATTCTGCCTCTTTCTTGCCTCTACATGTGAAGAACAGGGTGCTTGTGAGCATATTGTGCAGTTTCCAGCAGGTAGCTGGCTTGGAACGGGACCGGTGGGGCAGAGCAATCCTAGCGGCTCGCCCGAGCAGTGGAAGCCGGCGAGGGTGCGCGTTCAGCCGGATGAATGGGGCGCTGTCAGGGCCCCTCTCGTGGAGGATAAAAATCATGCTTTTTCCCTCATTACACATCCCATGCGAGCTTGTAATGATAAAACCTCATCCAAATCACACATTGCAGCTCAATATTCAGTGAGGACAGGGCCTTTTTAAGTCGAAATGTGCAAAAAAGCATCCTATCGCTCTGAAACGGCTGTTTTGCTCTCCACCACATTTACTGTCAGACTGGCCGAATTAGACCGATTCTGCCTCTTTCTTGCCTCTACATGTGAAGAACAGGGTGCTTGTGAGCATATTGTGCAGTTTCCAGCAGGTAGCTGGCTTGGAACGGGACCGGTGGGGCAGAGCAATCCTAGCGGCTCGCCCGAGCAGTGGAAGCCGGCGAGGGTGCGCGTTCAGCCGGATGAATGGGGCGCTGTCAGGGCCCCTCTCGTGGAGGATAAAAATCATGCTTTTTCCCTCATTACACATCCCATGCGAGCTTGTAATGATAAAACCTGATCCAAATCACACATTGCAGCTCAATATTCAGTGAGGACAGGGCCTTTTTAAGTCGAAATGTGCAAAAAAGCATCCTATCGCTCTGAAACGGCTGTTTTGCTCTCCACCACATTTACTGTCAGACTGGCCGAATTAGACCGATTCTGCCTCTTTCTTGCCTCTACATGTGAAGAACAGGGTGCTTGTGAGCATATTGTGCAGTTTCCAGCAGGTAGCTGGCTTGGAACGGGACCGGTGGGGCAGAGCAATCCTAGCGGCTCGCCCGAGCAGTGGAAGCCGGCGAGGGTGCGCGTTCAGCCGGATGAATGGGGCGCTGTCAGGGCCCCTCTCGTGGAGGATAAAAATCATGCTTTTTCCCTCATTACACATCCCATGCGAGCTTGTAATGATAAAACCTGCATCCAAATCACACATTGCAGCTCAATATTCAGTGAGGACAGGGCCTTTTTAAGTCGAAATGTGCAAAAAAGCATCCTATCGCTCTGAAACGGCTGTTTTGCTCTCCACCACATTTACTGTCAGACTGGCCGAATTAGACCGATTCTGCCTCTTTCTTGCCTCTACATGTGAAGAACAGGGTGCTTGTGAGCATATTGTGCAGTTTCAAGCAGGTAGCTGCTTGGAACGGGACCGGTGGGGCAGAGCAATCCTAGCGGCTCGCCCGAGCAGTGGAAGCCGGCGAGGGTGCGCGTTCAGCCGGATGAATGGGGCGCTGTCAGGGCCCCTCTCGTGGAGGATAAAAATCATGCTTTTTCCCTCATTACACATCCCATGCGAGCTTGTAATGATAAAACCTCATCCAAATCACACATTGCAGCTCAATATTCAGTGAGGACAGGGCCTTTTTAAGTCGAAATGTGCAAAAAAGCATCCTATCGCTCTGAAACGGCTGTTTTGCTCTCCACCACATTTACTGTCAGACTGGCCGAATTAGACCGATTCTGCCTCTTTCTTGCCTCTACATGTGAAGAACAGGGTGCTTGTGAGCATATTGTGCAGTTTCCAGCAGGTAGCTGGCTTGGAACGGGACCGGTGGGGCAGAGCAATCCTAGCGGCTCGCCCGAGCAGTGGAAGCCGGCGAGGGTGCGCGTTCAGCCGGATGAATGGGGCGCTGTCAGGGCCCCTCTCGTGGAGGATAAAAATCATGCTTTTTCCCTCATTACACATCCCATGCGAGCTTGTAATGATAAAACCTGATCCAAATCACACATTGCAGCTCAATATTCAGTGAGGACAGGGCCTTTTTAAGTCGAAATGTGCAAAAAAGCATCCTATCGCTCTGAAACGGCTGTTTTGCTCTCCACCACATTTACTGTCAGACTGGCCGAATTAGACCGATTCTGCCTCTTTCTTGCCTCTACATGTGAAGAACAGGGTGCTTGTGAGCATATTGTGCAGTTTCAAGCAGGTAGCTGGCTTGGAACGGGACCGGTGGGGCAGAGCAATCCTAGCGGCTCGCCCGAGCAGTGGAAGCCGGCGAGGGTGCGCGTTCAGCCGGATGAATGGGGCGCTGTCAGGGCCCCTCTCGTGGAGGATAAAAATCATGCTTTTTCCCTCATTACACATCCCATGCGAGCTTGTAATGATAAAACCTCATCCAAATCACACATTGCAGCTCAATATTCAGTGAGGACAGGGCCTTTTTAAGTCGAAATGTGCAAAAAAGCATCCTATCGCTCTGAAACGGCTGTTTTGCTCTCCACCACATTTACTGTCAGACTGGCCGAATTAGACCGATTCTGCCTCTTTCTTGCCTCTACATGTGAAGAACAGGGTGCTTGTGAGCATATTGTGCAGTTTCAAGCAGGTAGCTGGCTTGGAACGGGACCGGTGGGGCAGAGCAATCCTAGCGGCTCGCCCGAGCAGTGGAAGCCGGCGAGGGTGCGCGTTCAGCCGGATGAATGGGGCGCTGTCAGGGCCCCTCTCGTGGAGGATAAAAATCATGCTTTTTCCCTCATTACACATCCCATGCGAGCTTGTAATGATAAAACCTCATCCAAATCACACATTGCAGCTCAATATTCAGTGAGGACAGGGCCTTTTTAAGTCGAAATGTGCAAAAAAGCATCCTATCGCTCTGAAACGGCTGTTTTGCTCTCCACCACATTTACTGTCAGACTGGCCGAATTAGACCGATTCTGCCTCTTTCTTGCCTCTACATGTGAAGAACAGGGTGCTTGTGAGCATATTGTGCAGTTTCAAGCAGGTAGCTGGCTTGGAACGGGACCGGTGGGGCAGAGCAATCCTAGCGGCTCGCCCGAGCAGTGGAAGCCGGCGAGGGTGCGCGTTCAGCCGGATGAATGGGGCGCTGTCAGGGCCCCTCTCGTGGAGGATAAAAATCATGCTTTTTCCCTCATTACACATCCCATGCGAGCTTGTAATGATAAAACCTCATCCAAATCACACATTGCAGCTCAATATTCAGTGAGGACAGGGCCTTTTTAAGTCGAAATGTGCAAAAAAGCATCCTATCGCTCTGAAACGGCTGTTTTGCTCTCCACCACATTTACTGTCAGACTGGCCGAATTAGACCGATTCTGCCTCTTTCTTGCCTCTACGTGTGAAGAACAGGGTGCTTGTGAGCATATTGTGCAGTTTCAAGCAGGTAGCTGCCTTGGAACGGGACCGGTGGGGCAGAGCAATCCTAGCGGCTCGCCCGAGCAGTGGAAGCCGGCGAGGGTGCGCGTTCAGCCGGATGAATGGGGCGCTGTCAGGGCCCCTCTCGTGGAGGATAAAAATCATGCTTTTTCCCTCATTACACATCCCATGCGAGCTTGTAATGATGAAACCTCATCCAAATCACACATTGCAGCTCAATATTCAGTGAGGACAGGGCCTTTTTAAGTCGAAATGTGCAAAAAAGCATCCTATCGCTCTGAAACGGCTGTTTTGCTCTCCACCACATTTACTGTCAGACTGGCCGAATTAGACCGATTCTGCCTCTTTCTTGCCTCTACGTGTGAAGAACAGGGTGCTTGTGAGCATATTGTGCAGTTTCAAGCAGGTAGCTGGCTTGGAACGGGACCGGTGGGGCAGAGCAATCCTAGCGGCTCGCCCGAGCAGTGGAAGCCGGCGAGGGTGCGCGTTCAGCCGGATGAATGGGGCGCTGTCAGGGCCCCTCTCGTGGAGGATAAAAATCATGCTTTTTCCCTCCTTACACATCCCATGCGAGCTTGTAATGATAAAACCTGATCCAAATCACACATTGCAGCTCAATATTCAGTAAGGACAGGGCCTTTTTAAGTCGAAATGTGCAAAAAAGCATCCTATCGCTCTGAAACGGCTGTTTTGCTCTCCACCACATTTACTGTCAGACTGGCCGAATTAGACCGATTCTGCCTCTTTCTTGCCTCTACATGTGAAGAACAGGGTGCTTGTGAGCATATTGTGCAGTTTCAAGCAGGTAGCTGGCTTGGAACGGGACCGGTGGGGCAGAGCAATCCTAGCGGCTCGCCCGAGCAGTGGAAGCCGGCGAGGGTGCGCGTTCAGCCGGATGAATGGGGCGCTGTCAGGGCCCCTCTCGTGGAGGATAAAAATCATGCTTTTTCCCTCATTACACATCCCATGCGAGCTTGTAATGATAAACCTCATCCAAATCACACATTGCAGCTCAATATTCAGTGAGGACAGGGCCTTTTTAAGTCGAAATGTGCAAAAAAGCATCCTATCGCTCTGAAACGGCTGTTTTGCTCTCCACCACATTTACTGTCAGACTGGCCGAATTAGACCGATTCTGCCTCTTTCTTGCCTCTACATGTGAAGAACAGGGTGCTTGTGAGCATATTGTGCAGTTTCAAGCAGGTAGCTGGCTTGGAACGGGACCGGTGGGGCAGAGCAATCCTAGCGGCTCGCCCGAGCAGTGGAAGCCGGCGAGGGTGCGCGTTCAGCCGGATGAATGGGGCGCTGTCAGGGCCCCTCTCGTGGAGGATAAAAATCATGCTTTTTCCCTCATTACACATCCCATGCGAGCTTGTAATGATAAAGCCTCATCCAAATCACACATTGCAGCTCAATATTCAGTGAGGACAGGGCCTTTTTAAGTCGAAATGTGCAAAAAAGCATCCTATCGCTCTGAAACGGCTGTTTTGCTCTCCACCACATTTACTGTCAGACTGGCCGAATTAGACCGATTCTGCCTCTTTCTTGCCTCTACATGTGAAGAACAGGGTGCTTGTGAGCATATTGTGCAGTTTCAAGCAGGTAGCTGGCTTGGAACGGGACCGGTGGGGCAGAGCAATCCTAGCGGCTCGCCCGAGCAGTGGAAGCCGGCGAGGGTGCGCGTTCAGCCGGATGAATGGGGCGCTGTCAGGGCCCCTCTCGTGGAGGATAAAAATCATGCTTTTTCCCTCATTACACATCCCATGCGAGCTTGTAATGATAAAACCTCATCCAAATCACACATTGCAGCTCAATATTCAGTGAGGACAGGGCCTTTTTAAGTCGAAATGTGCAAAAAAGCATCCTATCGCTCTGAAACGGCTGTTTTGCTCTCCACCACATTTACTGTCAGACTGGCCGAATTAGACCGATTCTGCCTCTTTCTTGCCTCTACGTGTGAAGAACAGGGTGCTTGTGAGCATATTGTGCAGTTTCAAGCAGGTAGCTGGCTTGGAACGGGACCGGTGGGGCAGAGCAATCCTAGCGGCTCGCCCGAGCAGTGGAAGCCGGCGAGGGTGCGCGTTCAGCCGGATGAATGGGGCGCTGTCAGGGCCCCTCTCGTGGAGGATAAAAATCATGCTTTTTCCCTCATTACACATCCCATGCGAGCTTGTAATGATAAAACCTCATCCAAATCACACATTGCAGCTCAATATTCAGTGAGGACAGGGCCTTTTTAAGTCGAAATGTGCAAAAAAAGCATCCTATCGCTCTGAAACGGCTGTTTTGCTCTCCACCACATTTACTGTCAGACTGGCCGAATTAGACCGATTCTGCCTCTTTCTTGCCTCTACATGTGAAGAACAGGGTGCTTGTGAGCATATTGTGCAGTTTCCAGCAGGTAGCTGGCTTGGAACGGGACCGGTGGGCAGAGCAATCCTAGCGGCTCGCCCGAGCAGTGGAAGCCGGCGAGGGTGCGCGTTCAGCCGGATGAATGGGGCGCTGTCAGGGCCCCTCTCGTGGAGGATA